>NW_025746217.1:77500-110000 GCF_021184085.1 Oncorhynchus gorbuscha | reverse complement strand
TGAGCCCTATACCGATAGTTCACTGTCACTCAACACATTAATGTTCAATCTGAAGGTTAGCAATGCTAACGAGTACATCTAAAACCCCATAGTGAACGCTAGCTAAATGCTAACGGTTTTATGACAAACTATTTGCCTGGACAGACATCCCAGCTCATTAAGTTAAACAAGTAACTCTAAATTCTACTCATTTTTCTGCACAAAACAAATATGTCCTCTGTCACCATTATCACATCACTCTGTGTAGTGTTACCTCAATACATCTAGATATCAACCTGTCCTCTGTCACCATTATCACATCACACTGTGTAGTGTTACCTCAATACATCTACATATCAACCTGTCCTCTGTCACCATTATCACATCACTCTGTGTGGTGTTAGCTCAATACATCTACATATCAACCTGTCCTCTGTCACCCCGGGTATACGGTATACAGCCCTAGTCTACTACCATAGGGCCCTGGTTAAAGCAGTACAGAAGAGATAGATCACAGCCCTAGTCTACTACCATAGGGCCCTGGTTAAAGCAATGCAGTACAGAAGAGATAGATCACAGCCCTAGTCTACTACCATAGGGCCCTGGTTATAGCAGTACAGTAGAGATAGATCACAGCCCTAGTCTACTACCATAGGGCCCTGGTTAAAGCAGTACAGTAGAGATAGATCACAGCCCTAGTCTACTACCATAGGGCCCTGGTTAAAGCAATGCAGTACAGAAGAGATAGTTCCCAGCCCTAGTCTACTACCATAGGGCCCTGGTTAAAGCAGTACAGTAGAGATAGATCACAGCCCTAGTCTACTACCATAGGGCCCTGGTTAAAGCAATGCAGTACAGAAGAGATAGTTCACAGCCCTAGTCTACTACCATAGGGCCCTGGTTAAAGCAATGCAGTACAGAAGAGATAGTTCCCAGCCCACTACCATAGGGCCCTGGTTAAAGCAATGCAGTACAGAAGAGATAGATCACAGCCCTAGTCTACTACCATAGGGCCCTGGTTAAAGCAGTACAGAAGAGATAGATCACAGCCCTAGTCTACTACCATAGGGCCCTGGTTAAAGCAATGCAGTACAGAAGAGATAGTTCACAGGCCTAGTCTACTACCATAGGGCCCTGGTTAAAACAATGCAGTACAGAAGAGATAGTTCACAGCCCTAGTCTACTACCATAGGGCCCTGGTTAAAACAATGCAGTACAGAAGAGATAGATCACAGCCCTAGTCTACTACCATAGGGCCCTGGTTAAAGCAATGCAGTACAGAAGAGATAGATCACAGCCCTAGTCTACTACCATAGGGCCCTGGTTATAGCAGTACAGTAGAGATAGATCACAGCCCTAGTCTACTACCATAGGGCCCTGGTTAAAGCAATGCAGTACAGAAGAGATAGATCACAGCCCTAGTCTACTACCATAGGGCCCTGGTTATAGCAGTACAGTAGAGATAGATCACAGCCCTAGTCTACTACCATAGGGCCCTGGTTAAAGCAATGCAGTACAGAAGAGATAGTTCCCAGCCCTAGTCTACTACCATAGGGCCCTGGTTACAGCAGTACAGTAGAGATAGTTCCCAGCCCTAGTCTACTACCATAGGGCCCTGGTTACAGCAGTACAGTAGAGATAGATCACAGCCCTAGTCTACTACCATAGGGCCCTGGTTAAAGCAATGCAGTACAGAAGAGATAGTTCGGGACTCAAGAGTTGTCCTACCTCCAACAGGAAATTGAACATGTAACTGAGGAAGGGGTTCTCGTCCTCTTCTTCATCCTCCTCCTCTTCCTCTCCTCCCTCGGCGGAAGGCGTATGGAAGCTGGTGGAGAATTTGGAGACGAACTCTATAACGTTCTCCACGGCCGGTTCTCTCTTGTACACGATCATGGCATGTTTCAGGTACTGGATAAACTCCTCGTGGAACAATGTCTTGTCCTCTAACTAGAGACAGGACAGACAGGCAGACACACGGGGACAGACAGGTACACAGGACAGACAGGCAGACACACGGGGACAGACAGGTACACAGGACAGACAGGCAGACACACGGGGACAGACAGGTACACAGGACAGACACACAGAAAGCAGGTTGGGTAAGGATGGTGTTTCTCTTACTGATAATAAAGAGGATTAACAGAAACAGTGATTTAAACATGTGTGTGTGTACCTTGTTGTACAGTATGTGTGTGTGTGTGTATACATAGGGAGTATTTCCTAGCCACCGTGCTTCTAAACCTGCATTGCTTGCTGTTTGGGGTTTTAGGCTGGGTTTCTGTACAGCACTTTGAGATATCAGCTGATGTAAGAATGGCTATATAAATACATTTGATTGATTGTATAAGTGTGTGTGTTTACAGGTGTTTTTTTGTGTTTATAGGCGTGTGTACCTTGTTGTACAGTATGTGTGTGTGTTTACAGGTGTTTTTTTGTGTTTATAGGCGTGTGTACCTTGTTGTACAGTATGTGTGTGTGTTTTTGTGTGTTTATCGGCATGTGTACCTTGTTGTACAGTATGTGTGTGTGTTTGTGTGTGTTTATCGGCGTGTGTACCTTGTTGTACAGTATGTGTGTGTGTTTGTGTGTGTTTATCGGCGTGTGTACCTTGTTGTACGTGTTCTTGAGACTGGCCACCAGTTTAGCCTTGTTGTTGTGTCCTTTCTGAGCGCGTTGAAACGCCTCTTTTATCGCCAACTCACTTTCTCCAGTCATCTTTCCTCTCCTGGAGAAACAAAATGGACAGCTACAACCTTTTCATTCAAACAAACACAGGCATTAAAACTACACCAGCTGGCTAGTTAGCACAACAACAACAACATGACGATAAGCCTAGTTAACGTATTCTACAATGAGGGGAAACAGTCGATGTATGTGTTTGAAATTGGGTTTAACATCCAACAACAAGCATTGTTTGTGGCTATTCGACGTTAATTTAGTTACCTAGTAACGTTATTTAGTTACCTAGTAACGTTATTTAGTTACCTAGTAACGCTATTTAGTTACCTAGTAACGCTATTTAGTTACCTAGTAACGCTATTTAGTTACCTAGTAACGCTATTTAGTTACCTAGTAACGTTATTTAGTTACCTAGTAACGTTATTTAGTTACCTAGTAACGCTATTTAGTTACCTAGTAACGTTATTTAGTTACCTAGTAACGTTATTTAGTTACCTAGTAACGCTATTTAGTTACCAACGTCGTAGCAGCTACAGTATTAACGACGTTGGTTATCTAACTCTAGTTTTAATTAGCGAAACTTTCTTTAAAAATAACACCATTTCACTATTCCAGACGAATATCTCACCCGTGCTCTTCGGCTAGAATAGTTCTCACATAAAGTCCTCTATTATCCAATTAATTAACTTGTTTTAAAAGCTAAATAACTAGCTGGCTAACGAAGCTAACCGGCTAACGTTTCTCGTCCCTCCAGCCACACAAAACATCGTCTCAAGAAGTACCAAAGAGGTTGGAAACCGGGGAATGATATGTCTCACCTAAAGCATTAATATTGACCAATATAGTTTATTTCGTAAATAAATAATAAATTGCGATTTCCGTTTGTTCTTACTTGCTATATTGACAACTCGAGTCGTTTCTGCCGCCTGTTTTCAAATGTAACTGCCAGTCTCGCGAGAGGCGAGATTTGCGTTGACTACGTCATTTCCCCTTCTATTTATTTCACCTTAATTTAACCAGGTCGGCCAGACCAAGATAACGCAAAGCAGTGTGACACAAACAACAACACAGAGTTACACATGGAGTAAACAACAACACAGAGTTACACATGGAGTAAACAACAACACAGAGTTACACATGGAGTAAACAACAACACAGAGTTACACATGGAATAAACAACAACACAGAGTTACACATGGAGTAAACAACAACACAGAGTTACACATGGAGTAAACAACAACACAGAGTTACACATGGAGTAAACAACAACACAGAGTTACACATGGAATAAACAACAACACAGAGTTACACATGGAATAAACAACAACACAGAGTTACACATGGAGTAAACAACAACACAGAGTTACACATGGGATAAACAACAACACAGAGTTACACATGGAATAAACAAACGTACAGTCAATAACACAATAGAAGAAAAAAAGGCTCTACCCAGCTCCTTGTAAAACATATTTTTGCCCTCTCCCTCATCATGTGGCTTTCCAACCTTTCACAAGTCCGAGTGAGAATAATATTTGTTTTTTTTTTACAACAAAATGGGAAAATAAATAATTGCACCACCATCTAACCCTAAATACACAAATACACAAAACTATCCCCAACAAACCCACCACCCCTTCCCACTACTTTGGCCCTAACAGATCCTACACCGTGCCCTCCGCCCCCCCTCAGTTGTTTGAAAAATGCTAAATTCTTCAACTTATGTATGGGGGTTCATCCCTGCTCAAGGCCACCCCCCAGCCATCCACACCTAGTACTTTGTGCCTCCTCCGATTTTGGGGGTGCATGACGCCCCTGAAAGCACTATAGCGGGTTCTCTAGGCCCTCAGAGAATTGCAAATATAACCCCCTTCACCCCACAATGGACATTTATCCTCCCTGCCCTCGCCGCCAATGGACATTCGTCTGCCTGCCCCATCCATCACCCTGCCCCTCACAATGGACATTTATCCGCCTGGGCCACCATCGCCCTGCCCCTCACAATGGACATTTATCCGCCTGGGCCTCCATCGCCCTGCCCCTCACCTCCATCGCCCTGCCCCTCACAATGGACATTTATCCGCCTGGGCCTCCATCGCCCTGCCCCTCACAATGGACATTTATCCGCCTGGGCCTCCATCGCCCTGCCCCTCACATTTATCTGGACCATTTATCCGCCTGGGCCTCCATCACCCTGCCCTCACAATGGACATTTATCCGCCGTTCCATCACAATGGATTTATCTTTTCATCCCCTCACAATGGGCATTTATCTGCCTGGGCCTCCATCGCCCTGCCCCTCACAATGGACATTTATCCGCCTGGGCCTCCATCGCCCTGCCCCTCACAATGGGCATTTATCTGCCTGCCCAATCCATCACCCTGCCCCTCACAATGGACATTAATCCGCCTGGGCCTCCATCACCCTGCCCCTCACAATGAACATTTATCTGCCTGCATGACATGAGCTGAGACTGCCATAAATAAAATATTTTCTGAAATGTGAAATGTACTTATTTGTCTATTTTGAGTAAGCGTAAATGTGTTATTTATTTTATAGACTTGCTAAAGTTTATAAAAAACTGTTTTTGTTTTGTCATTATGGGATATTGTGTGAAGATTGATGAGGGGGATTTTATTTATGTATTTTTATTTAAATCCATTTTAGAACAAAGGCTGTAAAGTTACAAAATGTGGATAAAGGTCAAGGGGTCTGAATACTTTCAGTGTGTCTCTATCTGCATGCCGTCTGTCTGCCTGTCTGCTGTTTCCCGGGCTGTGAAGGCCGCAGCTGTTGGCGCGCTGGCAGCTGTACGGTAAGGAATGGAGGTCAGAACAGAACACACGCGTGGGAAGGGCACGAGGCTCCACTCTGTCTCTGCTCACCAAACCGCTGTATTCCTGTTATTGAGGTCAGCAGCGGGAACTACAGGATGTAAAGAGTGATAGAATAGTAATGGCTATACAGCAGCTTGTATCACTGCAGACCCTGGTTCGAATCCAGGCTGTATCGCAGAGGTCTAAACTACAGAGCCTGGTTCGAATCCAGGCTGTATCGCAGAGGTCTAAACGACAGAGCCTGGTTCGAATCCAGGCTGTATCGCAGAGGTCTAAACTACAGAGCCTGGTTCGAATCCAGGCTGTATCGCAGAGGTCTAAACGACAGAGCCTGGTTCGAATCCAGGCTGTATCGCAGAGGTCTAAACTACAGAACCTGGTTCGAATCCAGGCTGTATCGCAGAGGTCTAAACTACAGAACCTGGTTCGAATCCAGGCTGTATCGCAGAGGTCTAAACTACAGACCCTGGTTCGAATCCAGGCTGTATCACAGAGGTCTAAAGGCACTGCATCTCAGTGCTAGAGGAGTCACTACAGACACCCTGGTTCGAATCCAGGCTGTATCACAGAGGTCTAAAGGCACTGCATCTCAGTGCTAGAGGCGTCACTACAGACACCCTGGTTCGAATCCAGGCTGTATCACTACCGGCCCGTGATTGGGAGTCCCATAGGCGCACATTTGGCCCAGAGTCGTCAGGCCTGTCATTGAGGTGCCTCGTTAAATGTATTTTAATTTTACAGGATAGAATGTGATACAGAATAGAATGTGATACAGGATAGAATGTGATACAGGATAGAATGTGATACAGGATAGAATGTGATACAGGATAGAATGTGATACAGGATAGAATGTGATACAGGATAGAATGTGATCTAGGATAGAATGTGATACAGAATAGAATGTGATACAGGATAGAATGTGATACAGAATAGAATGTGATACAGAATAGAATGTGATACAGAATAGAATGTGATACAGGATAGAATGTGATACAGGATAGAATGTGATACAGGATAGAATGTGATCTAGGATAGAATGTGATACAGGATAGAATGTGATACAGGATAGAATGTGATACAGGATAGAATGTGATATAGGATAGAATGTGATACAGAATAGAATGTGATACAGGATAGAATGTGATACAGGATAGAATGTGATCTAGGATAGAATGTGATACAGAATAGAATGTGATACAGGATAGAATGTGATACAGAATAGAATGTGATACAGGATAGAATGTGATACTAGGATAGAATGTGATCTAGGATAGAATGTGATACAGAATAGAATGTGATACAGGATAGAATGTGATACAGGATAGAATGTGATACAGGATAGAATGTGATACAGGATAGAATGTGATACAGGATAGAATGTGATATAGGATAGAATGTGATCTAGGATAGAATGTGATACAGAATAGAATGTGATACAGGATAGAATGTGATACAGAATAGAATGTGATACAGAATAGAATGTGATACAGAATAGAATGTGATACAGAATAGAATGTGATACAGGATAGAATGTGATACAGGATAGAATGTGATACAGGATAGAATGTGATACAGGATAGAATGTGATACAGATAGAATGTGATCTAGGATAGAATGTGATACAGGATAGAATGTGATACAGGATAGAATGTGATACAGGATAGAATGTGATACAGGATAGAATGTGATACAGGATAGAATGTGATACAGGATAGAATGTGATACAGGATAGAATGTGATACAGGATAGAATGTGATACAGGATAGAATGTGATCTAGGATAGAATGTGATCTAGGATAGAATGTGATACAGGATAGAATGTGATACAGGATAGAATGTGATACAGGATAGAATGTGATACAAAATAGAATGTGATACAGAATAGAATGTGATCTAGGATAGAATGTGATACAGGATAGAATGTGATATAGGATAGAATGTGATCTAGGATAGAATGTGATACAGAATAGAATGTGATACAGGATAGAATGTGATACAGGATAGAATGTGATACAGGATAGAATGTGATACAGGATAGAATGTGATACAGGATAGAATGTGATACAGGATAGAATGTGATACAGGATAGAATGTGATACAAAATAGAATGTGATACAGAATAGAATGTGATACAGAATGATAGAATGTGATCTAGATACAGAATAGAATGTGATACAGAATAGAATGTGATACAGATATGTGATATAGGATAGAATGTGATCTAGGATAGAATGTGATACTAGGATAGAATGTGATACAGGATAGAATGTGATACAGGATAGAATGTGATACAGGATAGAATGATAAAGGATGTGATACAGGATAGAATGTGATACAGGATAGAATGTGATACAGGATAGAATGTGATACAGGATAGAATGTGATACAGGATAGAATGTGATACAGGATAGAATGTGATACAGGATAGAATGTGATACAGGATAGAATGTGATATAGGATAGAATGTGATACAGGATAGAATGTGATACAGGATAGAATGTGGTCTAGGATAGAATGTGATAAAGAATAGAATGTGATCTAGGATAGAATGTGATAAAGGATAGAATGTGATACAGGATAGAATGTGATATAGGATAGAATGTGATACAGGATAGAATGTGATAAAGAAAAGAATGTGATACAGGATAGAATGTGATACAGGATAGAATGTGATACAGGATAGAATGTGATACAGGATAGAATGTGATACAGGATAGAATGTGAAACAGGATAGAATGTCATCTAGAATAGAATGTGATACAGGATAGAATGTGAAACAGGATAGAATGTCATCTAGAATAGAATGTGATCTAGGATAGAATGTCATCTAGGATAGAATGTGATACAGGATAGAATGTGATACAGGATAGAATGTGATACAGGATAGAATCTCTTTTGAATCAAAACGTTGATAGATGCTATACTGGACCTAGTGAATAGGTCTAGGATAATAAACATGGACTTATTAAACAGACTTATCACTGGAATAGGCAGGGAGTTCACCTGCAAATACTCCTGATGAATCTAAGCAATAAGTCAATTGATTAATTGAAACGCCTTTCATCCTGTGTGCGTGTGTGTGTGTTTGTGTATGTGCGTGCGTGCGTGTGTTTTGTGTGAGTGTGTGTGTGTGGATCGACACTACAGCAGAACCGGGGAGGGGCGTAAGCAGCACTGCAGCAGTGCGCTCTGCTCGAGAGGGAGAGCGCGAGCTGTCTACGGTAATGTTCCATACGCCCTCTCCGCCCCTGCTGCTCGAGCGACAGGTGGTCGGGACACATGCCTTCATCCTCGAGCGCTCCCCGGTTAAAATAAGAAAACAAATCGGTTGACAGACAGCGGTGGGACTGCTGATCGTGAGGCAAGCGCGTGCCCGATGGAATTGGAGCCGGTGACCACCGCGCAGCGAGCACTGGGCAGAGGAGAGAGAGGGGAAAGCAAGTTGGCGAGAGAACCTCACCGATTTACGTTTCTCACCATGACTATTGCGCTGGCTGCTTTTCCGCCGCAGCGGAGGGGATCGGTATTCACTCACAGAAGGAAGAAACACACACACCTCTGAGGCAAACCGGAGAGAGAGCATTACCGGGAATTTCCTTCTGTTCCATTATTCATTTGGATCCTGATAGCTGGTGGAAGTTGTCTCGTGGGGATTATGATGGCTTCGGGTGCCGGTAAAGCCCCGCAGCCCCCCGGGCCAGGCTCCGGTAGCCTTAACGGGACTGCAGCAGACTTACCGAACATAGAGCAGGAGCTGTATGACTATCAGATGCATGGCAAGATGTGCAAGAAGATAGCTCAGCTAACCAAGGTATGAGACAGGGGAGATAGAGGATATAGCTCAGCTAACCAAGGTATGAGACAGGGGAGATATAGCTCAGCTAACCAAGGTATGAGACAGGGGAGATATAGCTCAGCTAACCAAGGTATGAGACAGGGGAGATATAGCTCAGCTAACCAAGGTATGAGACAGGGAGATAAAATCAAATCAAATCAAATCAAATAGAGGATGGAGGATATAGCTCAGCTAACCAAGGTATGAGACAGGGGAGATAAAATCAAATCAAATCAAATCGAGGATAGAGGATATAGCTCAGCTAACCAAGGTATGAGACAGGGGAGATAAAATCAAATCAAATCAAATCAAATAGAGGATGGAGGATATAGCTCAGCTAACCAAGGTATGAGACAGGGGAGATAGAGGATATAGCTCAGCTAACCAAGGTATGAGACAGGGGAGATAGAAGATATAGCTCAGCTAACCAAGGTATGAGACAGGGGAGATATAGTTCAGCTAACCAAGGTATGAAACAGGGGAGATAGAGGATATAGCTCAGCTAACCAAGGTATGAGACAGGGGAGATATAGCTCAGCTAAACAAGGTATGAAACAGGGGAGATAGAAGATATAGCTCAGCTAACCAAGGTATGAGACAGGGGAGATAGAGGATATAGCTCAGCTAACCAAGGTATGAGACAGGGGAGATAGAAGATATAGCTCAGCTAACCAAGGTATGAGACGGGAGATATAGCTCAGCTAACCAAGGTATGAGACAGGGGAGATAGAGGATATAGCTCAGCTAACCAAGGTATGAGACAGGGGAGATAGATAAAAGGTAAGACTGGACAGAGAGATAGATAACTCAGCTGGTAAGACTGGACAGAGAGATAGATAACTCAGCTGGTAAGACTGGACAGAGAGATAGATAAATCAGCTGGTAAGACTGGACAGAGAGATAGATAACTCAGCTGGTAAGACTGGACAGAGAGATAGATAACTCAGCTGGTAAGACTGGACAGAGAGATAGATAACTCAGCTGGTAAGACTGGACAGAGAGATAGATAACTCAGCTGGTAAGACTGGACAGAGAGAGAGATAGATAACTCAGCTAGGTAAGACTAGACAGAGAGATAGATAACTCAGCTGGTAAGACTGGACAGAGAGATAGATAACTCAGCTGGTAAGACTGGACAGAGAGATAGATAACTCAGCTGGTAAGACTGGACAGAGAGAGAGATAGATAACTCAGCTGGTAAGACTGGACAGAGTGATAGATAACTCAGCTGGTAAGACTGGACAGAGTGATAGATAACTCAGCTAGTAAGACTGGACAGAGAGATAGATAACTCAGCTGGTAAGACTGGACAGAGAGATAGATAACTCAGCTGGTAAGACTGGACAGAGAGAGAGATAGATAACTCAGCTAGGTAAGACTAGACAGAGAGATAGATAACTCAGCTGGTAAGACTGGACAGAGAGAGAGATAGATAACTCAGCTGGTAAGACTGGACAGAGAGATAGATAACTCAGCTAGGTAAGACTAGACAGAGAGATAGATAACTCAGCTGGTAAGACTGGACAGAGAGATAGATAACTCAGCTGGTAAGACTGGACAGAGAGATAGATAACTCAGCTGGTAAGACTGGACAGAGAGATAGATAACTCAGCTGGTAAGACTGGACAGAGAGATAGATAACTCAGCTGGTAAGACTGGACAGAGTGATAGATAACTCAGCTGGTAAGACTGGACAGAGAGAGAGATAGACAACTCAGCTGGTAAGACTGGACAGAGAGATAGACAACTCAGCTGGTAAGACTGGACAGAGAGATAGATAACTCAGCTGGTAAGACTGGACAGAGAGATAGATAACTCAGCTGGTAAGACTGGACAGAGAGATAGATAACTCAGCTGGTAAGACTCATGACAATGTGGTTATGGCTCCTCCATCTTCCCACGTCCACTCACTCTGTGTGTAGACGACAATCAGTGTGTGTGTGTGTGTGTGTGTGTGTGTGTGTGTGTGTGTGTGTGTGTGTGTGTGTGTGTGTGTGTGTGTGTGTGTGTGTGTGTGTGTGTGTGTGTGTGTGTGTGTGTGTGTGTGTGTGTGTGTGTGTGTGTGTGTGGTGCCTGAAGTTTGACTGGTCAGCGTTTGTGTCTGTGTGTATTAGAATTGATGTTCATCAGCACTGGTAGGCTGGCCCTGCCTGTCTGTCTGTCTGTCTGTCTGTCTGTCTGTCTGTCTGTCTGTCTGTCTGTCTGTCTGTCTGTCTGTCTGTCTGTCTGTCTGTCTGTCTGTCTGTCTGTCTGTCTGTCTGTCTGTCTGTCTGTCCGTCTGTTCATCTGTCTGTCCGCCTGCCTGTCCGCCTGCCTGCCTGCCTGTCTGTCTGTCTGTCTGCCCGCCTGTCTGTCTGTCTGTCCGTCTGTTCATCTGTCTGCCTGCCTCTATAGATCCTTCATTGATCCCTCAGAACCAATGATCTCTTCTAAAAGGCCTGGGAGTCGTGATCCATTCTCCTGATGCAGGAAACAAATCACTGGTGGTCTGTTTCTATTGGCTGATAGTGTTGCTATTAGAAGGTGTTGGTCTGTTTCTATTGGCTGATAGTGTTGCTATTAGAAGGTGTTGGTCTGTTTCTATTGGGTGTTGGTCTGATAGTGTTGCTATTAGAAGGTGTTGGTCTGTTTCTATTGGCTGATAGTGTTGCTATTAGAAGGTGTTGGTCTGTTTCTATTGGCTGATAGTGTTGCTATTAGAAGGTTTGGTCTGTTTCTATTGGCTGATAGTGTTGCTATTAGAAGGTGTTGGTCTGTTTCTATTGGCTGATAGTGTTGCTATTAGAAGGTGTTGGTCTGTTTCTATTGGCTGATAGTGTTGCTATTAGAAGGTGTTGGTCTGTTTCTATTGGCTGTTTCTATTGGCTGATATTAGAAGGTGTTGGTCTGTTTCTATTGGCTGATAGTGTTGCTATTAGAAGGTGTTGGTCTGTTTCTATTGGCTGATAGTGTTGCTATTAGAAGTGTTGTTGGGTCTGTTTCTATTGGCTGATAGTGTTGCTATTAGAAGGTGTTGGTCTGTTTCTATTGGCTGATAGTGTTGCTATTAGAAGGTGTTGTTGGTCTGTTTCTATTGGCTGATAGTGTTGCTATTAGAAGGTGTTGGTCTGTTTCTATTGGCTGATAGTGTTGCTATGAGAAGGTGTTGGTCGGTTTCTATTGGCTGATAGTGTTGCTATTGGAAGGTGTTGGTCTGTTTCTATTGGCTGATAGTGTTGCTATTAGAAGGTGTTGGTCTGTTTCTATTGGCTGATAGTGTTGTTATTTGAGGCAGGCAGGCAGGCAGGCAGGCAGGCAGGCAGGCAGGCAGGCAGACAGACAGACAGACAGACAGACAGACAGACAGACATGAAGTAGGTCTAAAGATAGCTACCAGCATGCTAGTAGTTATGTAGAAAACAGAAGGGAGGAGGGAGGAGGGAAGAACCCCCCCACACACACAGAGGTTATAGGCCAGTGTTCCTCAACTCTGGTCCTCCAGTACCCTACACACACCTGGTTAAACTACTGGTTAAACTACTCCTCCAGTACCCTACACACACCTGGTTAAACTACTGGTTAAACTACTGGTTAAACTACTGGTTAAACTACTGGTTAAACTACTCCTCCAGTACCCTACACACACCTGGTTAAACTACTGGTTAAACTACTGGTTAAACTACTGGTTAAACTACTGGTTAAACTACTGATTAAACTACTGGTTAAACTACTGGTTAAACTACTGATTAAACTACTGGTTAAACTACTGATTAAACTACTGGTTAAACTACTGGTTAAACTACTGGTTAAACTACTGGTTAAACTACTCCTCCAGTACCCTACACACACCTGGTTAAACTACTGGTTAAACTACTGATTAAACTACTGATTAAACTACTGGTTAAACTACTGGTTAAACTACTGGTTAAACTACTCCTCCAGTACCCTACACACACCTGGTTAAACTACTGGTTAAACTACTGGTTAAACTACTGGTTAAACTACTGGTTACACTACTGGTTAAACTACTGGTTAAACTACTGGTTAAACTACTGGTTAAACTACTGGTTAAACTACTCCTCCAGTACCCTACACACACCTGGTTAAACTACTGGTTAAACTACTGGTTAAACTACTGGTTAAACTACTGGTTAAACTACTGGTTAAACTACTGGTTAAACTACTCCTCCAGTACCCTACACACACCTGGTTAAACTACTGGTTAAACTACTGGTTAAACTACTGATTAAACTACTGGTTAAACTACTGATTAAACTACTGATTAAACTACTGATTAAACTACTGATTAAACCACTGGTTAAACTACTGGTTAAACTACTGGTTAAACTACTGGTTAAACTACTGATTAAACTACTGATTAAACTACTGATTAAACTACTGGTTAATCTACTGGTTAAACTACTGATTAAACTACTGGTTAAACTACTGGTTAAACTACTGGTTAAACTACTGATTAAACTACTGATTAAACTACTGGTTAAACTACTGGTTAAACTACTGGTTAAACTACTGGTTAAACTACTGATTAAACTACTGATTAAACTACTGGTTACACTACTGGTTAAACTACTGGTTAAACTACTGGTTAAACTACTGGTTAAACTACTGGTTAAACTACTGGTTAAACTACTCCTCCAGTACCCTACACACACCTGGTTAAACTACTGGTTAAACTACTGGTTAAACTACTGATTAAACTACTGGTTAAACTACTGATTAAACTACTGATTAAACTACTGATTAAACTACTGATTAAACCACTGGTTAAACTACTGGTTAAACTACTGGTTAAACTACTGATTAAACTACTGATTAAACTACTGGTTAAACTACTGGTTAAACTACTGATTAAACTACTGGTTAAACTACTGGTTAAACTACTGATTAAACTACTGATTAAACTACTGGTTACACTACTGGTTAAACTACTGGTTAAACTACTGATTAAACTACTGGTTAAACGACTGGTTAAACTACTGGTTAAACTACTGGTTAAACTACTGATTAAACTACTGGTTAAACTACTGATTAAACTACTGATTAAACTACTCCTCCAGTACCCTACACACACCTGGTTAAACTACTGGTTAAACTACTGGTTAAACTACTCCTCCAGTACCCTACACACACCTGGTTAAACTACTGGTTAAACTACTGGTTAAACTACTGGTTAAACTACTGATTAAACTACTGGTTAAACTACTGGTTAAACTACTGGTTAAACTACTGATTAAACTACTGGTTAAACTAATGGTTAAACTACTGATTAAACTACTGATTAAGGACAGAGGACAGAGAGCCTGGTAGGTTGGCCTAATACTACAGATGGTATTTGGGTCCATGTTAGTGGATGTTAGTTTTCGGGTAATAGCGTCTAGGCTGGGTGGTAGGGCTTCACTAAAGCCTCTTGGGTAATAGCGTCTAGGCTGGGTGGTAGGGCTTCACTAAAGCCTCTTGGGTAATAGCGTCCAGGCTGGATGGTAGGGCCTCACTAAAGCCTCTTGGGTAATAGCGTCTAGGCTGGGTGGTAGGGCTTCACTAAAGCCTCTTGGGTAATAGCGTCTAGGCTGGGCGGTAGGGCTTCACTAAAGCCTCTTGGGTAATAGCGTCCAGGCTGGGTGGTAAGGGCTTCACTAAAGCCTCTTGGGTAATAGCGTCTAGGCTGGGTGGTGGGGCTTCACTAAAGCCTCTTGGGTAATAGCGTCTAGGCTGGGTGGTAAGGGCTTCACTAAAGCCTCTTGGGTAATAGCGTCTAGGCTGGGTGGTAGGGCTTCACTAAAGCCTCTTGGGTAATAGCGTCTAGGCTGGGTGGTGGAGCTTCACTAAAGCCTCTTGGGTAATAGCGTCTAGGCTGGGTGGTAAGGGCTTCACTAAAGCCTCTTGGGTAATAGCGTCTAGGCTGGGTGGTAGGGCTTCACTAAAGCCTCTTGGGTAATAGCGTCTAGGCTGGGTGGTAGGGCTTCACTAAAGCCTCTTGGGTAATAGCGTCTAGGCTGGGTGGTAGGGCTTCACTAAAGCCTCTTGGGTAATAGCGTCTCGGCTGGGTGGTAGGGCTTCACTAAAGCCTCTTGGGTAATAGCGTCTCGGCTGGGTGGTAGGGCTTCACTAAAGCCTCTTGGGTAATAGCGTCTAGGCTGGGTGGTAGGGCTTCACTAAAGCCTCTTGGGTAATAGCGTCTCGGCTGGGTGGTAGGGCTTCACTAAAGCCTCTTGGGTAATAGCGTCTCGGCTGGGTGGTAGGGCCTCACTAAAGCCTCTTGGGTAATAGCGTCTCGGCTGGGTGGTAGGGCTTCACTAAAGCCTCTTGGGTAATAGCGTCTAGGCTGGGCGGTAGGGCTTCACTAAAGCCTCTTGGGTAATAGCGTCTAGGCTGGGTGGTAGGGCTTCACTAAAGCCTCTTGGGTAATAGCGTCTAGGCTAGGTGGTAGGGCTTCACTAAAGCCTCTTGGGTAATAGCGTCCAGGCTGGATGGTAGGGCCTCACTAAAGCCTCTTGGGTAATAGCGTCTAGGCTGGGTGGTAGGGCTTCACTAAAGCCTCTTGGGTAATAGCGTCTAGGCCGGGTGGTGGGGCTTCACTAAAGCCTCTTGGGTAATAGCGTCTAGGCTAGGTGGTAGGGCTTCACTAAAGCCTCTTGGGTAATAGCGTCTAGGCTGGGTGGTAGGGCTTCACTAAAGCCTCTTGGGTAATAGCGTCTAGGCTGGGTGGTAGGGCTTCACTAAAGCCTCTTGGGTAATAGCGTCTAGGCTGGGTGGTAGGGCTTCACTAAAGCCTCTTGGGTAATAGCGTCTCGGCTGGGTGGTAGGGCTTCACTAAAGCCTCTTGGGTAATAGCGTCTCGGCTGGGTGGTAGGGCTTCACTAAAGCCTCTTGGGTAATAGCGTCTAGGCTGGGTGGTAGGGCTTCACTAAAGCCTCTTGGGTAATAGCGTCTAGGCCGGGTGGTGGGGCTTCACTAAAGCCTCTTGGGTAATAGCGTCTAGGCTAGGTGGTAGGGCTTCACTAAAGCCTCTTGGGTAATAGCGTCTAGGCTAGGTGGTAGGGCTTCACTAAAGCCTCTTGGGTAATAGCGTCTAGGCTGGGTGGTAGGGCTTCACTAAAGCCTCTTGGGTAATAGCGTCTAGGCTGGGCGGTAGGGCTTCACTAAAGCCTCTTGGGTAGGGGCTTCACTAAAGCCTCTTGGGTAATAGCGTCTAGGCTGGGCGGTAGGGCTTCACTAAAGCCTCTTGGGTAATAGCGTCTAGGCTGGGCGGTAGGGCTTCACTAAAGCCTCTTGGGTAATAGCGTCTAGGCTGGGCGGTAGGGCTTCACTAAAGCCTCTTGGGTAATAGCGTCTAGGCTGGGCGGTAGGGCTTCACTAAAGCCTCTTGGGTAATAGCGTCTAGGCTGGGTGGTGGGGGGGGGGCTGATATGCAGGGAATGTCTAACAGCTGTACCAGCCGTGCAGACAGAGAGGAGTCACCATAAAACCCTCCTCGGTTGTACACACACACACACACACACACACACACACACACACACACACACACACACACACACACACACACACACACACACACACACACACACACACACACACACACACACACACACACACACACACACACACACACACAGACACACACACACACACACACAGACACACACAGACAGACAGACACATACACACACACACACACACACACACACACACAGAGACACACACACACACACAGAGACACACACACAAACACACAGAGACACACACACACACACACACACACACACACACACACACACACACACACACACACACACACACACACACACACACACACACACACACACACACACACACACACACACACACACACACACACACACACACACAGAGACACACACACACACACACAGACACACACACAGGGTAGTCTAGTGGTTGGAGTAGTAACATACACAGAGACACTGTAGCTGGGGCGGCAGGGTACCCTAGTGGTTAGAGTGTAGAGGAGGCAGGGTACCCTAGTGGTTAGAGTGTAGAGGAGGTAGGTAGTCTAGTGGTTAGAGTGTAGAGGAGGCAGGTAGCCTAGTGGTTAGAGTGTAGAGGAGGCAGGGTACCTAGTGGTTAGAGTGTAGAGGAGGCAGGGTAGAGGAGGTAGGTAGTCTAGTGGTTAGAGTGTAGAGGAGGCAGGTAGTCTAGTGGTTAGAGGTGTAGAGGAGGCAGGTAGCCTAGTGGTTAGAGTGTAGAGGAGGCAGGTAGCCTAGTGGTTAGCCTAGTGGTTAGAGGAGGCAGGTAGCCTAGTGGTTAGAGTGTAGAGGAGGCAGGTAGCCTAGTGGTTAGAGTGTAGAGGCGGCAGGGTACCCTAGTGGTTAGAGTGTTGAACTAGTAACCGGAAGGTTGCAAGTTCAAACCCCCGAGCTGACAAGGTACAAATCTGTCGTTCTGCCCCTGAACAGGCAGTTAACCCGCTGTTCCCAGGCCGTCATTGAAAATAAGAATTTGTTCTTAACTGACTTGCCTGGTTAAATAAAGGTAAAAAAAATATACTGTTTACATCCTGAATGACCTCTCGTAATGTGTGATTTAAAACATGGCTACTGATTGATCAACTCAATACATATCGATAGATATCAATCTGAACATGAATCTCTTTCCTCTCGTCTCACCTCCGTCCTCCCCTCTTTTAATCAAAACGTCAGGTGATCTATTCTCTGAACACTAAGAACGAAGAGCAGGAGGCGGCCCTTCAGGCTGTCAGCCACGCCCACCAGGAAGAGCTGAGGCGGGTTACCACGGGGACGTGTACCGAGGGGGAGGAGTCGGTAGTGCTTAGGACACGCCTCTCAGAGCTGCAGGAAACTCTAGCTCAGGTACCCCGTCTGTCCGTCCAACATGTTCGTCTGTTACCCAGTCTGTTCCAGTGTGGATCACCACAGCTTAATTAACTCTGTGTGTCTCTACTCCTCCAGGTTCAGGTAGACTTTGAGAGCTACCGTGTCCAGGCGGAGGAGAGGGATCGTGGGGTAGAGGCAGAGCTAAGGAGGGACTATGAGGAAAAGCTCCAGGCTCTGGGGCTGGAGAGACAGGAGACCCAGGCCCAACTCAACACGGCCCACGACGAGAGTCTCCGACTGGGGAGAGAGCTGGAGACGGCTGGGGAGGCTGCGCAGTGCCTGGGGGTTCAATGTGATGAACTACGGAGGAAAGGAGAAGAGGAGCGAGGGAAAGGGAAGGAGGAGGAGACGGAGAGAATGAGACTCCTCTCGGAGGAGGTGAAGACTCTGAGGAAAGGGAAGGAGCGAGCGGAGGAAGAGAGAGAGAGAGCAGGGAGAGAGGAGAGGGAGAAGTGGGAGAGGGAGAGAGCAGAGAGAGAGGAGAGGGAGGAGTGGGAGAGGGAGAGAGCAGTGAGAGAGGAGAGGGAGAAGTGGGAGACGAGGATGAAGGAGGTGACAGAGGAGAAGGAGGAGTTGAAGAGGAGCATGGAGGAGGCGCGCAGGGAGGAGAGACGGCAGTGGGAGCAGAGAGAGGAGGAGGAGAAGAGAGGGATGAGTACAGTACTGAGAGAGAGAGTGAGGAAGGCGGAGGGAGAGATGGAGGGCAGTCTGCAGCGACTCAACGAGAGCAAGAGACACGCTGCCAAACTACAAGACAGAATACAGGTACTCACCCTAACAGGACAGAATACAGGTACTCACATACAGGTACTCACCCTAACAGGATAGAATACAGGTACTCACCCTAACAGGATAGAATACAGGTACTCACTCTAACAGGACAGAATACAGGTACTCACCCTAACAGGACAGAATACAGGTACTCACCCTAACAGGACAGAATACAGGTACTCACCCTAACAGGACAGAATACAGGTACTCACCCTAACAGGACAGAATACAGGTACTCACCCTAACAGGACAGAATACAGGTACTCACCCTAACAGGACAGAATACAGGTACTCACCCTAACAGGACAGAATACAGGTACTCACCCTAACAGGACAGAATACAGGTACTCACCCTAACAGGACAGAATACACAGGACAGAATACAGGTACTCACCCTAACAGGACAGAATACAGGTACTCACCCTAACAGGACAGAATACAGGTACTCACCCTAACAGGACAGAATACAGGTACTCACCCTAACAGGACAGAATACAGGTACTCACCCTAACAGGACAGAATACAGGTACTCACCCTAACAGGACAGAATACAGGTACTCACCCTAACAGGACAGAATACAGGTACTCACCCTAACAGGACAGAATACAGGTACTCACCCTAACAGGACAGAATACAGGTACTCACCCTAACAGGACAGAATACAGGTACTCACCCTAACAGGACAGAATACAGGTACTCACCCTAACAGGACAGAATACAGGTACTCACCTAACAGGACAGAATACAGGTACTCACCCTAACTGGACAGAATACAGGTACTCACCCTAACAGGACAGAATACAGGTACTCACCCTAACAGGACAGAATACAGAATACAGGTACTCACCCTAACAGGACAGAATAGAGGTACTCACCCTAACAGGACAGAATACAGAATACAGGTACTCACCCTAACAGGACAGAATAGAGGTACTCACCCTAACAGGACAGAATACAGGTACTCACCCTAACAGGACAGAATACAGGTACTCACCCTAACAGGACAGAATACAGGTACTCACCCTAACAGGACAGAATACAGGTACTCACCCTAACAGGACAGAATACAGGTACTCCCCCTAACAGGACAGAATACAGGTACTCACCCTAACAGGACAGAATACAGGTACTCCCCCTAACAGGACAGAATACAGATACTCACCCTAACAGGACAGAATACAGGTACTCACCCTAACAGGACAGAATACAGGTACTCACCCTAACAGGACAGAATACAGGTAATCCCCTAACAGGACAGAATACAGGTACTCACCCTAACAGGACAGAATACAGGTACTCACCCTAACAGGACAGAATACAGGTACTCACCCTAACAGGACAGAATACAGGTACTCACCCTAACAGGACAGAATACAGGTACTCACCCTAACAGGACAGAATACAGGTACTCACCCTAACAGGACAGAATACAGGTACTCACCCTAACAGGACAGAATACAGGTACTCACCCTAACAGGACAGAATACAGGTACTCACACTGTGGTTTTATTTTGGGGAACAAAAACATTTATTCCCTGACCCGTAATCCTAACCCTAAAACGAAACATAAACCTAACCCCTAACTCTAAACCACACCCCTAACCCCTAACCCTAAACCTAAACCCTAACCCTAACCCTAACTCTAAACCTGAACCCTAACCCTAACTCTAAACCTAAACCCGAACCCTAACACTAAACCCGAACCCTAACTCTAAACCCAAACTCTAAACCTAAACCCGAACCCTAACCCTAACTAACTCTAAACCTAACCCCTAACCCTAATAGAGATAGAATCCTAGTCTTTATATAGTCAGTGACTCTGTCACATAGTTTCCTGTGTATCCGTCCTTCTAGCCCTGCTACTTCCTGTTTCCCTGTGTGAACCTTGTCGTGGAAATTTCCTCTATTTACCAAATCACGAGAGCAAACCACACACAACTCAGAGTTAGTTATCTCAAAGTCCATGTTTTAATTATATGAGCTCTATCACAACCCTGTGACTCTCAGATCAATTCAGTGTCTATCAATGAATTCTCTGAGAGTCCCTCACACATTGCAACTGAGATCCTTTATAGCAAAGACACACATAGTCAGACAGCATTGGCCATAATTTATCGTTCAGCTTTGTCTCCTAAACTATGTGCTTTTCTCAAACTCAGATCCTAAACCAATCCTCCATATCAACAGCCATATATCAAATCCATCCTATCTTGACAAGATCACAGAGACACACTGACTGGCACACAGACATTGTGGAGCCAAGAGATACACGCTTGACCTGTCCCCTCTCTCCGGCCCAAACAACTTAGTCTTGACAGAGAACAGATACTGAACCCCTATGCCACAGTATTATACAAACACATTCTGATGAGAAGTAACTTACAAACATATGATGAATATAAAACATCTTACCTATGTTACCAACTAATTCTGATTATTCTCCAACAACCTCACCCTCTACTTCCTGTTTCCCTGTGTGAACCTCACCCTCGACTTCCTGTTTCCCTGTGTGAACCTCACTTCCTCCCTGAAGCTTCCCTGTTTCCTGTGTGAAGCTCACCCTCTACTTCCCTGTTTCCCTGTGTGAAGCTCACCCTCTACTTCCTGTTTCCCTGTGTGAACTCACCCTCACTTCCTGTTTCCCTGTGTGAAGCTCACCCTCTACTTCCTGTTTCCCTGTGTGAAGCTCACCCTCTACTTCCTGTTTCCCTGTGTGAAGCTCACCCTCTACTTCCTACCATCTCTCTTCCTCTCTAGGACCTGGAGGAGGAGTTGGAACCTCACCCTCTACTTCCTGTTTCCCTGGGAACCTCACCTCTACTTCCTGTTTCCCTCTGAGCTCACCCTCTACTCCCTGTTTCCCTGTGTCTCACCCTCTACTTCCTGTTTCCCTGGGGCAGTTTCCCTGGTTTCCCTGTGGTTTCCCTGGCCTCACCCTCTACTTCCTGTTTCCCTGGCTCACCCTCTACTTCCTGTTTCAACCTCACCCTCTACTTCCTACCATCTCTCTCTCTCTAGGGACCTGGAGGAGGAGTTGGAGTCGGGGAGGAGGCGTGTCTCGGGGGCAGAGGGTGGGGCTAAGAGGGCATGGGAGGAGTACTGCTACTGCTGCAGGAGGAGGAGCTGCAGAGCAAATCAGGTAATCAATCAACCAATCAAGCAATTAATCAATTAATACATTAATGCAAAAATACATTAATAAAACTAAGAATCAATCAATCAATTAATACGTAAATAAATTATAAAACAATCAATGAATCAATTATTCAATTAATTAATCAATGATTACATAAATACATTCATAAAACAATCAATGAATCAATCAACCAATTAATCAATTATTCAATCAATCAAACAATTAATACACCAATCACTCAACCAATCCATTAATCGATAAATCAATCAACCATTCAATAAAGGAGTTTAAAATGTAACGTGTACGTCTGTATTTGTGCATTCCGTGTGTGTGTGTGTGTCTGTGTGTGTGTCAGAGGAGCTGCTGAGTCGTGGTGTGTGTGAGGGGTGTGTGTGTGTGAACGTGGAGGAGTTGAAAGGTCAGGTGAACAAACTGCAGAGCAGGAACAGAGAGCTGGAGTTGCAGAGCAGTGGGAGAAACAACGACTACGCTAGACAGGTAGACACACACACACACACACACACACACACACACACACACACACACACACACACACACACACACACACACACACACACACACACACACACACACACACACACACACACACACACACACACACACACACACACACACACACACACACACCAACTTTGAATGAATTCCTGTAATGTTACAACATTCTGACCGTGTGTGTGTGTCTGTCTGTGTGTGTGTGTCCAGCATGCGGAGGCCCTGGCTAGTCTGCGTTCTGAGATGGTGAGGGCTCAGTCAGAGGAACTCCGGAGAGAACGGAAACACGCAGAGGTGGAAAAGGAACAAATGCAGAAAGAGATGGAGGAAGAGAAAGACAGACTGCAGAAAGAGAGAGAAGAAGAGAGAGAACGCCTGCAGAATGAGATAGAAGAAGAGAGAGACAGACTGCAGAAAGAGAGAGAAGAAGAGAGAGAACGCCTGCAGAAAGAGATGGAGGAAGAGAGAGACAGACTGCAGAAAGAGAGAGAAGAAGAGAGAGAACGCCTGCAGAAAGAGAGAGAAGAAGAGAGAGACAGACTGCAGAAAGAGGGAGAAGAAGAGAGAGAACGCCTGCAGAAAGAGAGAGAAGAGAGAGACAGACTGCAGAAAGAGGGAGAAGAAGAGAGAGACAGACTGCAGAAAGAGAGAGAAGAAGAGAGAGACAGACTGCAGAAAGAGAGAGAAGAAGAGAGAGACCGACTGCAGAAAGAGATAGAAGAGGTGAAAGGAAGAGTGACAACACAGATGGAAGGAAACACGGGGCTCGTAGAGGAGCAGAGAGAGAGTCTGAACCGGGAGAAGAAGAGATTGAAGGAGCAGGCGGACGAGGAAAGGAGGAGATTGAAGGAGCAGGCAGACGAGGAAAGGAGGAGATTGAAGGAGCAGGCGGACGAGGAAAGGAGAAGATTGAAGGAGCAGGTGAAGAAGGCGATAGAAGAGGTGATGAGGAAACATGCAGCTGAGCTCCACAACGCCCAGGAAGCACTGAGGACAAACCAAGAGGTAACACACACTGGACATTACAGACAGCTGGTCTGACTGGGTCCAGACAGAACCAGACATTACAGACAGCTAGTCTGACTGGGTCCAGACAGAACCAGACATTACAGACAGCTAGTCTGACTGGGTCCAGACAGAACCAGACATTACAGACAGCTAGTCTGACTGGGTCCAGACAGAACCAGACATTAGACAGCTAGTCTGACTGGGTCCAGACAGAACCAGACATTACAGACAGCTAGTCTGACTGGGTCCAGACAGAACCAGACATTACAGACAGCTGGTCTGACTGGGTCCAGACAGAACCAGACATTACAGACAGCTAGTCTGACTGGGTCCAGACAGAACCAGACATTACAGACAGCTGGTCTGACTGGGTCCAGACAGAACCAGACATTACAGACAGCTAGTCTGACTGGGTCCAGACAGAACCAGACATTACAGACAGCTGGTCTGACTGGGTCCAGACAGAACCAGACATTACAGACAGCTAGTCTGACTGGGTCCAGACAGAACCAGACATTACAGACAGCTGGTCTGACTGGGTCCAGACAGAACCAGACATTACAGACAGCTAGTCTGACTGGGTCCAGACAGAACCAGACATTACAGACAGCTAGTCTGACTGACAGCTGGTCTGACTGGGTCCAGACAGAACCAGACATTACAGACAGCTAGTCTGACTGGGTCCAGACAGAACCAGACATTACAGACAGCTAGTCTGACTGGGTCCAGACAGAACCAGACATTACAGACAGCTAGTCTGACTGGGTCCAGACAGAACCAGACATTACAGACAGACTGGGTCCAGACATTACAGACAGCTGGTCTGACTGGGTCCAGACAGAACCAGACATTACAGACAGCTAGTCTGACTGGGTCCAGACAGAACCAGACATTACAGACAGCTGGTCCAGACATGACAGCTGGTCTGACTGGGTCCAGACAGAACCAGACATTACAGACAGCTAGTCTGACTGGGTCCAGACAGAACCAGACATTACAGATAGCTAGTCTGACTGGGTCCAGACAGAACCAGACATTACAGACAGCTAGTCTGACTGGGTCCAGACAGAACCAGACATTACAGACAGCTAGTCTGACTGGGTCCAGACAGAACCAGACATTACAGACAGCTAGTCTGACTGGGTCCAGACAGAACCAGACATTACAGACAGCTAGTCTGACTGGGTCCAGACAGAACCAGACATTACAGACAGCTAGTCTGACTGGGTCCAGACAGAACCAGACATTACAGACAGCTGGTCTGACTGGGTCCAGACAGAACCAGACATTACAGACAGCTAGTCTGACTGGGTCCCAGACAGAACCAGACATTACAGACAGCTAGTCTGACTGGGTCCAGACAGAACCAGACATTACAGACAGCTGGTCTGACTGGGTCCAGACAGAACCAGACATTACAGACAGCTGGTCTGACTGGGTCCAGACAGAACCAGACATTACAGACAGCTGGTCTGACTGGGTCCAGACAGAACCAGACATTACAGACAGCTAGTCTGACTGGGTCCAGACAGAACCAGACATTACAGACAGCTAGTCTGACTGGGGTCCAGACAGAACCAGACATTACAGACAGCTAGTCTGACTGGGTCCAGACAGAACCAGACATTACAGACAGCTAGTCTGACTGGGTCCAGACAGAACCAGACATTACAGACAGCTAGTCTGACTGGGTCCAGACAGAACCAGACATTACAGACAGCTAGTCTGACTGGGTCCAGACAGAACCAGACATTACAGACAGCTAGTCTGACTGGGTCCAGACAGAACCAGACATTACAGACAGCTGGTCTGACTGGGTCCAGACAGAACCAGACATTACAGACAGCTAGTCTGACTGGGTCCAGACAGAACCAGACATTACAGACAGCTAGTCTGACTGGGTCCAGACAGAACCAGACATTACAGACAGCTAGTCTGACTGGGTCCAGACATTACAGACAGCTGGTCTGACTGGGTCCAGACAGAACCAGACATTACAGACAGCTAGTCTGACTGGGTCCAGACAGAACCAGACATTACAGATAGCTAGTCTGACTGGGTCCAGACAGAACCAGACATTACAGACAGCTAGTCTGACTGGGTCCAGACAGAACCAGACATTACAGACAGCTAGTCTGACTGGGTCCAGACAGAACCAGACATTACAGACAGCTAGTCTGACTGGGTCCAGACAGAACCAGACATTACAGACAGCTAGTCTGACTGGGTCCAGACAGAACCAGACATTACAGACAGCTAGTCTGACTGGGTCCAGACATTACAGACAGCTAGTCAAAAACAACCACTGCGGTGTGTGTGTGTCTCTGTGTGTGTGTGTGTGTGTGTGTGTGTGTGTGTGTGTGTGTGTGTGTGTGTGTGTGTGTGTGTGTGTGTGTGTGTGTGTGTGTGTGTGTGTGTGTGTGTGTGTGTGTGTGTGTGTGTGTGTGTGTGTGTGTGTGTGTGTGTGTGTGTGTGTGTGTGTGTGTGTGTGTCAGCAGGTGTGTGTACGTGTGCAGGAGGACAGGAAGAGTGGTGAAGAAGTGTGTCGAAGGCTGGAGACTGAGAGGGCGGAGCTTAGAGACCAGCTGCAGCAGGCAACCAATCAGGTGAGAGAGGCTTGACCTTGACTCCCATCAAGGACTCAGACTCTCCATTAAATACACAACATACTGTACTGACAACATTCTGACTGTGTGTGTGTGTGTGTGTGTGTAGATCTGGCGTTTGGAAGGAGTCATTCAGCAGCAAAGTCAGGGGGGTGTGGCCTCTGAAACTCCTCCCACCTGCGGAATCCACTGTTCCCACCGAGAGGATCTACAGCGCATACAGGTACACACACACACACACACACACACACACACACACACACACACACACACACACACACACACACACACACACACACACACACACACACACACACACACACACACACACACACACACACTAATTGGTGTCTAAATTACAGATTAGTGTTGATTGGTTTTTCAATCTCTGCTGTGTGTGTGTGTGTGTGTGTGTGTGTGTGTGTGTGTGTGTGTGTGTGTGTGTGTGTGTGTGTGTGTGTGTGTCAGGAAGAGATGGAGCGACAGAGAGAGAGTTACCAGAGGGAGACGACAGGTCTGAGAACAGACAAACAGAGACTGGAGGAGAAGGTTCTAGAGCTCAACCAACAGACCCAAGAGAACACAGACAGAAACATTCTAGAACACAACCAAGAGAACACAGACAGAAACGTTCTAGAACACAACCAAGAGAACACAGACAGAAACGTTCTAGAACACAACCAAGAGAACACTGACGAGAGAATCCGGTAGGTTGGAAAACTTTAAATAACGACAAAACACTATTCACCTTATGATGCCTCGCCCAAAGGACACAGTTCCTGATCCAACGCTAGATTTTCAACCTAGATCTTCAACCTAGATCTCCAATGCTAGATCTCCAACGCTACATTTTCAACCTAGATCTTCAACCTTGATCTCCAACGCTAGATCTCCAACGTACATTTTCAACCTAGATCTCCAACGCTAGATGTCCAACGCTACATTTTCAACCTAGATCTTCAACCTTGATCCAACATCATTCTATTTCCTACTTTCAGACCATTCACAAACAAGCAAAACGTCAATTAAATATCAATGAAATTTGACAAAACTATGGAATAACAGAATTGGAAAGAAATGTTAATTCTATGTTGAGGAAAATGATGGTAAGAATCATACAGTTCTCTTTCTGAGAACTTACTGTCTCTCTAACATCATATGGGGAGACAACACGTTTTTTAGTTTTCTTCAGGTGAATATGATTGGTCGTTGACTGCCCATGGTATGCTATACCCACGTTTCCTCCTACAGGGAACAGTAGTTATATCCATAACTGTACGGATGTATTTCACGTAGTATAAGCGCTTGGAGACCTACGTTCATTAGCATTAGCATTCTCATAGAGAATGACTGGCGGTGTTAGCCAGTTAGCATATTAGACTGTATCTAATGGTCGTTATCTATAGTCTGTATCCCTTATCAATCAAAGATCAATGCTTGAAATAGCAATGTTCTATAAGCGCTTGGAGACCTAAGTTCATTAGCATTAGCATTCTCATAGAAAATGACTGGCGGTGTTAGCCAGTTAGCATATTAGACTGTATCTAATGGTCGTTATCTATAGTCTGTATCCCTTATCAATCAAAGATCAATGCTTGAAATAGCAATTAGCAATAGCAAAAAAAATGTGAACATTTTGTGAACGTAGCATAAGCACTCAGAAACAGACATTTGTTAGCATTAGCATTCTCATAGAGAATGACTGGCGGTGTTAGCCAGTTAGCATATTAGCGAAGTGTTTTATGACGATAACATCCGGATATTTGCAGTCTGTTGTGCCACGAAGCTAACGAGCTAACGCCGCCAGTCATTCTCTATGAGAATGCTAATGCTAACAAATGTCTGTTTCTGAGTGCTTATGCTACGTTCACAAAATGTTCACATTTTTTTCCAATAATTTTCCTCAATACAGAATTAACATATCTTTTTAAATTCTGTGCACGCTTTCTGTGCACGCTTTCTAATAGTTTTGACAAATATAAATCACATTTAAGAATGTTTTGCTTGTTTGTGGACCGGAAGAAGGAAAACAATCTCAACAAATTGGATGCGCCCTTGTTTTTAATTTTTAAAATGTATTTAATCTATTTAACAAGTCTATTTAACAAGTCAGTTAAGAACAAATTCGTATTTTCAAGACTACCTATCCTCAGCCTACCGAGGAACAGTGGGTTAACTGCCTTGTTCAGGGGAACAGTGGGTTAAGTGGTCTAGGAACAGTGGGTTAACTGGTCTAGGAACAGTGGGTTAAGTGGTCTAGGAACAGTGGGTTAACTGGTCTAGGAACAGTGGGTTAAGTGGTCTAGGAACAGTGGGTTAAGTGGTCTAGGAACAGTGGGTTAAGTGGTCTAGGAACAGTGGGTTAACTGGTCTAGGAACAGTGGGTTAACTGATCTAGGAACAGTGGGTTAACTGATCTAGGAACAGTGGGTTAACTGATCTAGGAACAGTGGGTTAACTGATCTAGGAACAGTGGGTTAACTGGTCTAGGAACAGTGGGTTAACTGGTCTAGGAACAGTGGGTTAACTGGTCTAGGAACAGTGGGTTAACTGGTCTAGGAACAGTGGGTTAACTGGTCTAGGAACAGTGGGTTAACTGATCTAGGAACAGTGGGTTAACTGGTCTAGGAACAGTGGGTGAACTGGTCTAGGAACAGTGGGTTGACTGCCTTGTTCAGGGGCAGAACTACCTCTACACTCTAACCACTAGGCTACCTACCTCCTCTACACTCTAACCACTAGCCTACCTGCCTCCTCTACACTCTAACCACTAGGCTACCCTGCCTCCTCTACACTCTAACCACTAGGCTACCTGCCTCCTCTAACCACTAGGCTACCTGCCTCCTCTAACCACTAGGCTACCTGCCTCCTCTAACCACTAGGCTACCTGCCTCCTCTAACCACTAGGCTACCTGCCTCCTCTACACTCTAACCACTAGGCTACCTGCCTCCTCTACACTCTAACCACTAGGCTACCTGCCTCCTCTACACTCTAACCACTAAGCTACCTGCCTCCTCTACACTCTAACCACTAGGCTACCTGCCTCCTCTACACTCCAACCACTAGGCTACCTGCCTCCTCTACACTCTAACCACTAGACTACCTGCCTCCTCTACACTCTAACCACTAGGCTACCTGCCTCCTCTACACTCTAACCACTAGACTACCTGCCTCCTCTACACTCTAACCACTAGGCTACCTGCCTCCTCTACACTCTAACCACTAGGCTACCTGCCTCCTCTACACTCTAACCACTAGACTACCTGCCTCCTCTACACTCTAACCACTAGACTACCTGCCTCCTCTACACTCTAACCACTAGGCTACCCTGCCTCCTCTACACTCTAACCACTAGGCTACCTGCCTCCTCTAACCACTAGGCTACCTGCCTCCTCTAACCACTAGGCTACCTGCCTCCTCTACACTCTAACCACTAGGCTACCCTGCCTCCTCTACACTCTAACCACTAGGCTACCTGCCTCCTCTAACCACTAGGCTACCTGCCTCCTCTAACCACTAGGCTACCTGCCTCCTCTAACCACTAGGCTACCTGCCTCCTCTAACCACTAGGCTACCTGCCTCCTCTAACCACTAGGCTACCTGCCTCCTCTACACTCTAACCACTAGGCTACCTGCCTCCTCTACACTCTAACCACTAGGCTACCTGCCTCCTCTACACTCTAACCACTAGGCTACCTGCCTCCTCTACACTCTAACCACTAGGCTACCTGCCTCCTCTACACTCCAACCACTAGGCTACCTGCCTCCTCTACACTCTAACCACTAGACTACCTGCCTCCTCTACACTCTAACCACTAGGCTACCTGCCTCCTCTACACTCTAACCACTAGACTACCTGCCTCCTCTACACTCTAACCACTAGGCTACCTGCCTCCTCTACACTCTAACCACTAGACTACCTACCTCCTCTACACTCTAACCACTAGGCTACCTGCCTCCTCTACACTCTAACCACTAGACTACCTGCCTCCTCTACACTCTAACCACTAGACTACCTGCCTCCTCTAACCACTAGGCTACCTGCCTCCTCTAACCACTAGGCTACCTGCCTCCTCTAACCACTAGGCTACCTGCCTCCTCTAACCACTAGGCTACCTGCCTCCTCTACACTCTAACCACTAGGCTACCTGCCTCCTCTACACTCTAACCACTAGGCTACCTGCCTCCTCTACACTCTAACCACTAGGCTACCTGCCTCCTCTACACTCTAACCACTAGGCTACCTGCCTCCTCTACACTCCAACCACTAGGCTACCTGCCTCCTCTACACTCTAACCACTAGACTACCTGTCTCCTCTACACTCTAACCACTAGGCTACCTGCCTCCTCTACACTCTAACCACTAGACTACCTGCCTCCTCTACACTCTAACCACTAGGCTACCTGCCTCCTCTACACTCTAACCACTAGACTACCTACCTCCTCTACACTCTAACCACTAGGCTACCTGCCTCCTCTACACTCTAACCACTAGTCTACCTGCCTCCTCTAACCACTAGACTACCTACCTCCTCTACACTCTAACCACTAGGCTACCTGCCTCCTCTACACTCTAACCACTAGGCTACCTGCCTCCTCTACACTCTAACCACTAGGCTACCTGCCTCCTCTACACTCTAACCACTAGGCTACCTGCCTCCTCTACACTCTAACCACTAGTCTACCTGCCTCCTCTAACCACTAGACTACCTGCCTCCTCTACACTCTAACCACTAGACTACCTGCCTCCTCTAACCACTAGACTACCTGCCTCCTCTAACCACTAGGCTACCTGCCTCCTCTACACTCTAACCACTAGTCTACCTGCCTCCTCTAACCACTAGACTACCTGCCTCCTCTAACCACTAGACTACCTGCCTCGTCTAACCACTAGGCTACCTGCCTCCTCTACACTCTAACCACTAGTCTACCTGCCTCCTCTAACCACTAGACTACCTGCCTCCTCTACACTCTAACCACTAGTCTACCTGCCTCCTCTAACCACTAGACTACCTGCCTCCTCTACACTCTAACCACTAGTCTACCTGCCTCCTCTAACCACTAGACTACCTGCCTCCTCTAACCACAGACTACCTGCCTCGTAGACTACCTGCCTCCTCTACACTCTAACCACTAGTCTACCTGCCTCCTCTAACCACTAGACTACCTGCCTCCTCTAACCACTAGACTACCTGCCTCGTCTAACCACTAGGCTACCTGCCTCCTCTACACTCTAACCACTAGTCTACCTGCCTCCTCTAACCACTAGACTACCTGCCTCCTCTACACTCTAACCACTAGTCTACCTGCCTCCTCTAACCACTAGACTACCTGCCTCCTCTACACTCTAACCACTAGTCTACCTGCCTCCTCTAACCACTAGACTACCTGCCTCCTCTACACTCTAACCACTAGTCTACCTGCCTCCTCTAACCACTAGACTACCTGCCTCCTCTAACCACTAGACTACCTGCCTCGTCTAACCACTAGACTACCTGCCTCCTCTAACCACTAGGCTACCTGCCTCCTCTACACTCTAACCACTAGTCTACCTGCCTCCTCTAACCACTAGACTACCTGCCTCCTCTACACTCTAACCACTAGTCTACCTGCCTCCTCTAACCACTAGACTACCTGCCTCCTCTAACCACTAGGCTACCTGCCTCCTCTACACTCTAACCACTAGACTACCTGCCTCGTCTAACCACTAGGCTACCTGCCTCCTCTACACTCTAACCACTAGTCTACCTGCCTCCTCTAACCACTAGACTACCTGCCTCCTCTACACTCTAACCACTAGGCTACCTGCCTCCTCTACACTCTAACCACTAGACTACCTGCCTCCTCTACACTCTAACCACTAGTCTACCTGCCTCCTCTAACCACTAGACTACCTGCCTCCTCTACACTCTAACCACTAGGCTACCTGCCGATCCACTATTGTTGCCAGGGGGTCATAATTATATTCTGCAGTGTGGTCACACATTTTTACATATTGTGTGTGTGTGTCTCCAGGTCAGAGTGTGAGGAGCGCCTGAGGGCGGAGCTTAAGGCGGAGCTTGATGCGGCTGTTGCCATGAGCAACCAGAGAGAGCAGGAGCTGCAGACTCAACTAGCCGATCTCCAATCACAGGTAATCTACTCAACTAGCCAATCACCAAAATCACAGGTAATTTACTCAACTAGCCAATCACCAATCACAGGTAATTTACTCAACTAGCCAATCACCAATCACAGGTAATTTACTCAACTAGCCAATCA
>NW_025746217.1:50000-72500 GCF_021184085.1 Oncorhynchus gorbuscha | reverse complement strand
GAGGAGAGGGGTGTGGTTAACGTGTGTGTGTTCCCAGGCTGGAGGAGGAGAGGGGTGTGGTTAACGTGTGTGTGTTCCCAGACTGGAGGAGGAGAGGGGTGTGGTTAACGTGTGTGTGTTCCCAGGCTGGAGGAGGAGAGGGGTGTGGTTAACGTGTGTGTGTTCCCAGGCTGGAGGAGGAGAGGGGTGTGGTTAACGTGTGTGTGTTCTCAGGCTGGAGGAGGAGAGGGGTGTGGTTAACGTGTGTGTGTTCTCAGGCTGGAGGAGGAGAGGGGTGTGGTTAACGTGTGTGTGTTCCCAGGCTACGGGAGCGTGAGGAGAGGTGCAGGAGGAGGGAGGTTCCTCTCAGTGATGATCTCCAGATGGGAAGACTCCAGGAGAGACTCACTGAGAGGAACCAACTCATCAAACGCCTGGTGGTAAGAACACTCACACACCTACCGCACACACACCTACCGCACACACACCTACCGCACACACACCTACCGCTCACACACCTACCGCTCACACACCTACCGCACACACACCTACCGCACACACACCTACCGCACACACACCTACCGCACACTCACTCACACACCTACCGCACACACACCTACCGCACACACACCTACCGCACACACACACCTACCGCACACTCACACACCTACCGCACACTCACACACCTACACCTACCACACACACACCCTACCGCACACACACCTACCGCACACACACCTACCGCACACACACCTACCTCACACACACCTACCTCACACACACCTACCGCACACACACCTACCGCTCACACACCTACCGCACACACACCTACCGCACACACACCTACCGCACACACACCTACCGCACACTCACTCACACACCTACCGCACACACACCTACCGCACACACACCTACCGCACACTCACACACCTACCGCACACTCACACACCTACCGCACACTCACACACCTACCGCACACTCACACACCTACCGCACACACACCTACCGCACACACACCTACCGCACACACACCTACCGCACACACACCTACCGCACACACACCTACCGCACACACACCTACCGCACACTCACTCACACACCTACCTCACACACACCTACCTCACACACACCTACCACACACACACCTACCGCACACACACCTACCGCACACTCACTCACACACCTACCTCACACACACCTACCGCACACACACCTACCGCACACTCACTCACACACCTACCACACACACACCTACCGCACACTCACTCACACACCTACCGCACACTCACTCACACACCTACCGCACACACACCTACCGCACACACACCTACCGCACACACACCTACCGCACACTCACACACCTACCGCACACACACCTACCGCACACACACCTACCGCACACACACCTACCGCACACACACTCACACACCTACCTCACACACACCTACCGCACACACACCTACCGCACACTCACTCACACACCTACCGCACACACACCTACCGCACACTCACTCACACACCTACCGCACACACACCTACCGCACACTCACTCACACACCTACCGCACACACATCTACCGCACACACACCTACCACACACACACACACCTAGCGCACACACACCTACCGCACACACACCTACCGCACACACACCTACACACACACTACCGCACACTCACACACCTACCGCACACACACCTACACACACCTACCGCACACACACCTACCGCACACTCACTCACACACCTACCGCACACTCACTCACACACCTACCGCACACACACCTACCGCACACACACCTACCGCACACACACCTACCGCACACTCACTCACACACCTACCGCACACACACCTACCGCACACTCACTCACACACCTACCGCACACACACCTACCGCACACTCACTCACACACCTACCGCACACACACCTACCGCACACTCACTCACACACCTACCGCACACACACCTACCGCACACTCACTCACACACCTACCGCACACACACCTACCGCACACACACCTACCACACACACACCTACCGCACACTCACTCACACACCTACCGCACACTCACTCACACACCTACCGCACACACACCTACCGCACACACACCTACCACACACACACCTACCGCACACACACCTACCGCACACACACCTACCGCACACTCACTCACACACTACCTACACACTACACACACACCTACCGCACACACCTACCGCACACACACTCACACACCTACCGCACACACACCTACCGCACACTCACTCACACACCTACCGCACACACACTACCACACACACACCTACCGCACACTCACCTACCGCACACTCACTCACACACCTACCGCACACTCACTCACACACCTACCGCACACTCACTCACACACCTACCGCACACACACCTACCACACACACACCTACCGCACACACACCTACCGCACACACACCTACCGCACACTCACTCACACACCTACCGCACACACAGCTACCGCACTACCCACACACACCTACCCACACTCACTCACACACCTACCGCACACACACCTACCGCACACACACCTACCGCTCACACACCTACCGCACACACACCTACCGCACACACACCTACCGCACACACACCTACCGCACACACACCTACCGCACACACACCTACCGCACACTCACTCACACACCTACCGCACACACACCTACCGCACACTCACTCACACACCTACCGCACACACACCTACCGCACACACCTACCGCACACACACCTACCGCACACTCACTCACACACCTACCACACACTCACTCACACACCTACCGCACACACACCTACCGCACACTCACTCACACACCTACCGCACACTCACTCACACACCTACCGCACACACACCTACCGCACACTCACTCACACACCTACCGCACACTCACCTACCGCACACACACCTACCGCACACACACCTACCGCACACACACCTACCGCACACTCACTCACACACCTACCTCACACACACCTACCTCACACACACCTACCACACACACACCTACCACACACACACCTACCGCACACACACCTACCGCACACACACCTACCGCACACTCACTCACACACCTACCTCACACACACCTACCGCACACACCTACCGCACACTCACTCACACACTACCACACACACACCTACCGCACACTCACTCACACACCTACCGCACACTCACTCACACACCACCGCACACACACCTACCGCACACACCCTACCGCACACTCACACACCTACCCACACACACCTACCGCACACACACCTACCGCACACACACCTACCCACACACACTCACACACCTACCTCACACACCTACCCACACACACCTACCGCACACTCACTCACACACCTACCGCACACTCACCTACCGCACACTCACTCACACACCTACCGCACACACATCTACCGCACACACACCTACCACACACACACACACCTAGCGCACACACACCTACCGCACACACACCCTACCCACACACCTACCGCACACTCACTCACACACCTACCGCACACACACCTACCGCACACACACCTACCGCACACACACCTACCGCACACTCACTCACACACCTACCGCCACACACCTACACACACACCCTACCGCACACACACCTACCGCACACACACCTACCGCCACACACCTACCCCACACTCACTCACACACCTACCCACACACACCTACCGCACACACACCTACCCCACACTCACCTACCGCACACACCTACCGCACACTCACTCACACACCTACCCACACACCTACCGCACACTCACACACCTACCCACACACACCTACCGCCCACTCACACACACCTACCCACACACACCTACCCCACTCTCACTCACACACCTACCGCACACACACCTACCACACACACACCTACCGCACACTCACTCACACACCTACCGCACACTCACTCACACACCTACCGCACACACACCTACCGCACACACACCTACCACACACACACCTACCGCACACACACCTACCGCACACACACCTACCCACACTCCCACACACCTACCGCACACACAGCTACCGCACACACACCTACCGCACACACACCTACCGCACACTCACTCCACACCCACCCCACACACACCCTACCCCACACACCTACCGCACACTCACTCACACACCTACCCCACACACACTACCTCACACACACCTACCGCACACTCACTCACACCCTACCCACACACACCTACCCCACACACCTACCGCACACACACTCACACACCTACCGCACACACACCTACCGCACACACACCTACCGCACACACACCTACCGCACACTCACTCACACACCTACCTCACACACACCTACCGCACACACACCTACCGCACACACACCTACCGCACACTCACTCACACACCTACCCACACACACCTACCGCACACTCACTCACACACCTACCCACACACACCTCACTCACACACCTACCGCACACACACCTACCTCACACACACCTACCGCACACACCTACCGCACACACACCTACCGCACACACACCTACCACACACACACCTACCGCACACTCACTCACACACCTACCGCACACTCACTCACACACCTACCGCACACACACCTACCGCACACACACCTACCGCACACTCACTCACACACCTACCGCACACACACCTACCGCACACACACCTACCGCACACACACCTACCGCACACACACCTACCTCACACACACCTACCTCACACACACCTACCTCACACACACTCACACACCTACCGCACACTCACTCACACACCTACCGCACACTCACCTACCGCACACACACCTACCGCACACACACCTACCGCACACTCACACACCTACCGCACACACACCTACCGCACACACACCTACCGCACACACACCTACCGCACACACACCTACCGCACACTCACTCACACACCTACCTCACACACACCTACCTCACACACAACTACCGCGCACACACACCTACCACACACTCACTCACACACCTACCGCACACACACCTACCGCACACACCTACATCACACACACCTACCGCACACTCACTCACACACCTACCGCACACACACCTACCGCACACTCACTCACACACCTACCGCACACACACCTACCGCACACTCACTCACACACCTACCGCACACACACCTACCGCACACACACCTACCGCACACTCACCTACCGCACACTCACCTACCGCACACTCACTCACACACCTACCGCACACACCTACATCACACACACTTACCACATCTACCGCACACACACCTACTGCACACTCACTCACACACCTACCGCACACACACCTACATCACACACACTTACCACACCTACCGCACACTCACTCACACACCTACCGCACACACACCTACCGCACACACATCTACTTCACACTCACTCACACACACTAATACACCGACACTTACCCCACCTACCTCACACTCCCTCACTCACACTCACTCACTCACTCAATCATCTACCTCACACTCACTCAATCATCTACCTCACACTCACTCACTCACTCACTCACTCACTCACTCACTCACTCACTCACTCACTCACTCACTCACTCACTCACTCACTCACTCACTCATCTACCTCACACTCACTCACACACCTACCACACACACCTACCCCACACCTACCCCAAACCTACCCCTCTCCTACCCCCACAAACACCTACCCCACAAAAACCTACCCCACACACACCTACCCCACACACACCTACCCCACACACACACCTACCCCAAACCTACCCCTCTCCTACCCCCACAAACACCTACCACACAAAAACCTACCCCACACACCTACCCCGCACACACCAACCACACACACTACGCCACACACACCTACACCACACACTCCTACCCCACATTCCTACCCACACACCTAACACACACATACCCCCCTCCTACCCCACACACCTACCCCACTCCTACCCCACACACACCTAATACACCTACCCCACACACTCTTATCCCACATTCCTACCCCTTTCCTAACCCCACACCTACCCCATACACACCTACCCCCTCATACCCCTCTAACACCTACCCCACAAAAACCTACCCCACATACACCTACCCCACATACACCTACCCCACACCTACCCCCACACACCTACCCCACTTCTAACCCCACTACCCCCCACACAGCTACCCCCTCTCCTACCCCACACTCCAACCCCACTCCAACCCCACACTTCTACCCCACTCCTACCCCACACTCCTACCCCACTCCAACCCCACATTCCTACCCCCCACTCCTACCCCACTCCTACCCCCCACTGCTACCCCACTCCTACCCCACATTCCTACCCCCACTCCAACCCCACTCCTACCCCCTATTCCAACCCTACTCCTACCCCCTACTCCTACCCCCCACCCCTACCCCACTCCTACCCCATTCCTACCCCACTCTCCTGCCCCACCTTCCAACCCCACTCCTACCCCACACTACTACCCCACATTCCTACCCCCCACTCCTACCCCCACTCATACCCCCCCACTCCACCCCCTACTCCTACCCCCACTCCTACCCCCCTACTCCTACCCCCACTCCTACCCCATACTGCTACCCCACTCCTACCCCACTCCTACCCCCACTCCTACCCCCTACTCCTACCCCACACTCCTACCCCCCACTCCTACCCCCTACCCACCCCCCACTCCTACCCCCCACTCCTACCCCTACCCACCCCCACTCCTACCCCCCTACTCCTACCCCCTACTCCTACCCCCCACTCCTACCCCCTCTCCTATCCCCCCACTCCAACCCCCCACTCCACCCCTACTCCTACCCCCTCTCCCACCCCCCACTCCTACCCCCTACTCCTACCCCCTCTCCTACCCCCTACTCCTACCCCCCACTCCTACCCCCTACTCCTACCCCCCACTCCTACCCCCTACTCCTACCCCCTACTCCTACCCCCTACTCCCTACCCCCCACTCCTACCCCCTACTCCTACCCCCTACTCCTACCCCCCACTCCTACCCCCTTCCCACCCCCACTCCTACCCCCCACTCCTACCCCCTCTCCTACCCCCTACTCCTGTACTCCTACCCCCCACTCCTACCCCCCACTCCTACCCCCTACTCCTACCCCCCTACTCCTGGGATTAACTACTCCTACCCCCTCTCCCACCCCCCCACTCCTACCCCCTACTCCTACCCCCCCTCTCCTACCCCCTACTCCTACCCCCCACTCCTACCCCCTACTCCTACCCCCTACTCCTACCCCCTACTCCTACCCCCACTCCTACCCCCTCTCCTACCCCCTACTCCTACCCCTACTCCTACCCCCTACTCCTACCCCCTACTCCTACCCCACACACCTGATGTCTCATTGCTTCTCCAGGAGGAACGACATCAGCTGCATCTTCATCCTCCGGTTGCCGGGGACAACGGAACCCTCAGGCTCCATGACAACAGGCCACACCCCGGGATCGTTACACCAACTATGAGGGTGACACACACTCCTCTGTTGTTTTTGTGTTTCACTAGTGTTGTATTGGTGGAATTACCTAGTGTTGTATTGGTGGAATTACCTAGTGTTGTATTGGTGGGATTAACTAGTGTTTAACTGTGTTGTATTGGTGGGGTTAACTAGTGTTGTATTGGTGGGGTTAACTAGTGTTTAACTGTGTTGTATTGGTGGGATTAACTAGTGTTGTATTGGTGGGATTAACTAGTGTTTAACTGTGTTGTATTGGTGGGATTAACTAGTGTTGTATTGGTGGGATTAACTAGTGTTGTATTGGTGGGATTAACTAGTGTTGTATTGGTGGGATTAACTAGTGTTGTATTGGTGGGATTAACTAGTGTTGTATTGGTGGGATTAACTAGTGTTGTATTGGTGGGATTAACTAGTGTTGTATTGGTGGAATTAACTAGTGTTGTATTGGTGGAATTAACTAGTGTTGTATTGGTGGGATTAACTAGTGTTGTATTGGTGGGATTAACTAGTGTTTCACTGTGTTGTATTGGTGGGATTAACTAGTGTTGTATTGGTGGGATTAACTAGTGTTGTATTGGTGGGATTAACTAGTGTTGTATTGGTGGGATTAACTAGTGTTTCACTGTGTTGTATTAGTGGGATTAACTAGTGTTGTATTGGTGGGATTAACTAGTGTTGTATTGGTGGGATTAACTAGTGTTGTATTGGTGGGATTAACTAGTGTTGTATTGGTGGGATTAACTAGTGTTTCACTGTGTTGTATTGGTGGAATTAACTAGTGTTTAACTGTGTTGTATTGGTGGGATTAACTAGTGTTGTATTGGTGGGATTAACTAGTGTTGTATTGGTGGAATTAACTAGTGTTGTATTGGTGGGATTAACTAGTGTTGTATTGGTGGGATTAACTAGTGTTTCACTGTGTTGTATTGGTGGGATTAACTAGTGTTGTATTGGTGGGATTAACTAGTGTTGTATTGGTGGGATTAACTAGTGTTGTATTGGTGGGATTAACTAGTGTTTCACTGTGTTGTATTGGTGGAATTAACTAGTGTTTCACTAGTGTTGTATTGGTGGGATTAACTAGTGTTGTATTGGTGGGATTAACTAGTGTTTCACTGTGTTGTATTAGTGGGATTAACTAGTGTTGTATTGGTGGGGTTAACTAGTGTTTTATTGGTGGGATTAACTAGTGTTTAACTGTGTTGTATTGGTGGGATTAACTAGTGCTTCACTGTGTTGTATTGGTGGGATTAACTAGTGTTGTATTGGTGGGATTAACTAGTGTTGTATTGGTGGGATTAAGTAGTGTTGTATTGGTGGGATTAACTAGTGTTGTATTGGTGGGATTAACTAGTGTTTCACTGTGTTGTATTGGTGGGATTAACTAGTGTTTCACTGTGTTGTATTGGTGGGATTAACTAGTGTTGTATTGGTGGGATTAACTAGTGTTGTATTGGTGGGATTAACTAGTGTTGTATTGGTGGGATTAACTAGTGTTTCACTGTGTTGTATTGGTGGGATTAACTAGTGTTTCACTGTGTTGTATTGGTGGGATTAACTAGTGTTGTATTGGTGGGATTAACTAGTGTTTCACTGTGTTGTATTGGTGGGATTAACTAGTGTTTCACTGTGTTGTATTGGTGGGATTAACTAGTGTTGTATTGGTGGGATTAACTAGTGTTGTATTGGTGGGATTAACTAGTGTTTCACTGTGTTGTATTGGTGGGATTAATTAGTGTTTAACTGTGTTGTATTGGTGGGATTAACTAGTGTTGTATTGGTGGGGTTAACTAGTGTTTCACTGTGTTGTATTGGTGGGATTAACTAGTGTTGTATTGGTGGGATTAACTAGTGTTGTATTGGTGGGATTAACTAGTGTTTCACTGTGTTGTATTGGTGGGATTAACTAGTGTTGTATTGGTGGGGTTAACTAGTGTTTCACTGTGTTGTATTGGTGGGATTAACTAGTGTTTCACTGTGTTGTATTGGTGGGATTAACTAGTGTTTCACTGTGTTGTATTGGTGGGATTAACTAGTGTTGTATTGGTGGGGTTAACTAGTGTTGTATTGGTGGGATTAACTAGTGTTGTATTGGTGGGATTAACTAGTGTTGTATTGGTGGAATTAACTAGTGTTTCACTGTGTTGTATTGGTGGGATTAACTAGTGTTGTATTGGTGGGATTAACTAGTGTTTCACTGTGTTGTATTGGTGGGATTAACTAGTGTTGTATTGGTGGGGTTAACTAGTGTTGTATTGGTGGGATTAACTAGTGTTGTATTGGTGGGGTTAACTAGTGTTGTATTGGTGGGGTTAACTAGTGTTGTATTGGTGGGGTTAACTAGTGTTGTATTGGTGGGGTTAACTAGTGTTGTATTGGTGGGGTTAACTAGTGTTTCACTGTGTTGTATTGGTGGGATTAACTAGTGTTGTATTGGTGGGATTAACTAGTGTTGTATTGGTGGGATTAACTAGTGTTGTATTGGTGGGATTAACTAGTGTTTCACTGTGTTGTATTGGTGGGGTTAACTAGTGTTGTATTGGTGGGATTAACTAGTGTTTCACTGTGTTGTATTGGTGGGGTTAACTAGTGTTTCACTGTGTTGTATTGGTGGAATTAACTAGTGTTGTATTGGTGGGATTAACTAGTGTTGTATTGGTGGGATTAACTAGTGTTGTATTGGTGGGATTAACTAGTGTTGTATTGGTGGGGTTAACTAGTGTTGTATTGGTGGGATTAACTAGTGTTGTATTGGTGGGATTAACTAGTGTTTCACTGTGTTGTATTGGTGGAATTAACTAGTGTTGTATTGGTGGGATTAACTAGTGTTGTATTGGTGGAATTAACTAGTGTTGTATTGGTGGGATTAACTAGTGTTGTATTGGTGGGATTAACTAGTGTTGTATTGGTGGAATTAACTAGTGTTGTATTGGTGGGATTAACTAGTGTTGTATTGGTGGGATTAACTAGTGTTGTATTGGTGGAATTAACTAGTGTTGTATTGGTGGGATTAACTAGTGTTGTATTGGTGGGATTAACTAGTGTTTCACTGTGTTGTATTGGTGGGATTAACTAGTGTTTCACTGTGTTGTATTGGTGGGATTAACTAGTGTTGTATTGGTGGGATTAACTAGTGTTGTATTGGTGGGATTAACTAGTGTTGTATTGGTGGGATTAACTAGTGTTGTATTGGTGGGATTAACTAGTGTTTCACTGTGTTGTATTGGTGGAATTAACTAGTGTTGTATTGGTGGGATTAACTAGTGTTGTATTGGTGGGATTAACTAGTGTTTCACTGTGTTGTATTGGTGGGATTAACTAGTGTTTCACTGTGTTGTATTGGTGGGATTAACTAGTGTTGTATTGGTGGGATTAACTAGTGTTTCACTGTGTTGTATTGGTGGGATTAACTAGTGTTTAACTGTGTTGTATTGGTGGGATTAACTAGTGTTGTATTGGTGGGGTTAACTAGTGTTTCACTGTGTTGTATTGGTGGGATTAACTAGTGTTGTATTGGTGGAATTAACTAGTGTTGTATTGGTGGGATTAACTAGTGTTGTATTGGTGGGGTTAACTAGTGTTTCACTGTGTTGTATTGGTGGGATTAACTAGTGTTGTATTGGTGGGATTAACTAGTGTTTCACTGTGTTGTATTGGTGGGGTTAACTAGTGTTGTATTGGTGGGATTAACTAGTGTTGTATTGGTGGGATTAACTAGTGTTGTATTGGTGGGATTAACTAGTGTTTAACTGTGTTGTATTGGTGGGATTAACTAGTGTTGTATTGGTGGGATTAACTAGTGCTTCACTGTGTTGTATTGGTGGGGTTAACTAGTGTTGTATTGGTGGGATTAACTAGTGTTGTATTGGTGGGATTAACTAGTGTTTCACTGTGTTGTATTGGTGGGATTAACTAGTGTTGTATTGGTGGGGTTAACTAGTGTTTCACTGTGTTGTATTGGTGGGATTAACTAGTGTTTCACTGTGTTGTATTGGTGGGATTAACTAGTGTTTCACTGTGTTGTATTGGTGGGATTAACTAGTGTTGTATTGGTGGGGTTAACTAGTGTTGTATTGGTGGGATTAACTAGTGTTGTATTGGTGGGATTAACTAGTGTTGTATTGGTGGAATTAACTAGTGTTTCACTGTGTTGTATTGGTGGGATTAACTAGTGTTGTATTGGTGGGATTAACTAGTGTTTCACTGTGTTGTATTGGTGGGATTAACTAGTGTTGTATTGGTGGGGTTAACTAGTGTTGTATTGGTGGGGTTAACTAGTGTTGTATTGGTGGGGTTAACTAGTGTTGTATTGGTGGGGTTAACTAGTGTTGTATTGGTGGGGTTAACTAGTGTTGTATTGGTGGGGTTAACTAGTGTTTCACTGTGTTGTATTGGTGGGATTAACTAGTGTTGTATTGGTGGGATTAACTAGTGTTGTATTGGTGGGATTAACTAGTGTTGTATTGGTGGGATTAACTAGTGTTTCACTGTGTTGTATTGGTGGGGTTAACTAGTGTTGTATTGGTGGGATTAACTAGTGTTTCACTGTGTTGTATTGGTGGGGTTAACTAGTGTTTCACTGTGTTGTATTGGTGGAATTAACTAGTGTTGTATTGGTGGGATTAACTAGTGTTGTATTGGTGGGATTAACTAGTGTTGTATTGGTGGGATTAACTAGTGTTGTATTGGTGGGGTTAACTAGTGTTGTATTGGTGGGGTTAACTAGTGTTGTATTGGTGGGATTAACTAGTGTTTCACTGTGTTGTATTGGTGGAATTAACTAGTGTTGTATTGGTGGGATTAACTAGTGTTGTATTGGTGGAATTAACTAGTGTTGTATTGGTGGGATTAACTAGTGTTGTATTGGTGGGATTAACTAGTGTTGTATTGGTGGAATTAACTAGTGTTGTATTGGTGGGATTAACTAGTGTTGTATTGGTGGGATTAACTAGTGTTGTATTGGTGGAATTAACTAGTGTTGTATTGGTGGGATTAACTAGTGTTGTATTGGTGGGATTAACTAGTGTTGTATTGGTGGGATTAACTAGTGTTTCACTGTGTTGTATTGGTGGGATTAACTAGTGTTTCACTGTGTTGTATTGGTGGGATTAACTAGTGTTGTATTGGTGGGATTAACTAGTGTTGTATTGGTGGGATTAACTAGTGTTGTAGTGGTGGGATTAACTAGTGTTGTATTGGTGGGATTAACTAGTGTTTCACTGTGTTGTATTGGTGGGATTAACTGGTGTTGTATTGGTGGGATTAACTAGTGTTGTATTGGTGGGATTAACTAGTGTTGTATTGGTGGGATTAACTAGTGTTTCACTGTGTTGTATTGGTGGGATTAACTAGTGTTTCACTGTGTTGTATTGGTGGGATTAACTAGTGTTGTATTGGTGGGATTAACTAGTGTTGTATTGGTGGGATTAACTAGTGTTTCACTGTGTTGTATTGGTGGGATTAATTCGTGTTTAACTGTGTTGTATTGGTGGGATTAACTAGTGTTGTATTGGTGGGGTTAACTAGTGTTTCACTGTGTTGTATTGGTGGGATTAACTAGTGTTGTATTGGTGGAATTAACTAGTGTTGTATTGGTGGGATTAACTAGTGTTGTATTGGTGGGGTTAACTAGTGTTTCACTGTGTTGTATTGGTGGGATTAACTAGTGTTGTATTGGTGGGATTAACTAGTGTTTCACTGTGTTGTATTGGTGGGGTTAACTAGTGTTTAACTGTGTTGTATTGGTGGGATTAACTAGTGTTGTATTGGTGGGATTAACTAGTGTTGTATTGGTGGGATTAACTAGTGTTTAACTGTGTTGTATTGGTGGGATTAACTAGTGTTGTATTGGTGGGATTAACTAGTGTTGTATTGGTGGGATTAACTAGTGTTGTATTGGTGGGATTAACTAGTGTTGTATTGGTGGGGTTAACTAGTGTTTCACTGTGTTGTATTGGTGGGATTAACTAGTGTTTCACTGTGTTGTATTGGTGGGATTAACTAGTGTTTCACTGTGTTGTATTGGTGGGATTAACTAGTGTTGTATTGGTGGGGTTAACTAGTGTTGTATTGGTGGGATTAACTAGTGTTGTATTGGTGGGATTAACTAGTGTTGTATTGGTGGAATTAACTAGTGTTTCACTGTGTTGTATTGGTGGGATTAACTAGTGTTGTATTGGTGGGATTAACTAGTGTTTCACTGTGTTGTATTGGTGGGATTAACTAGTGTTGTATTGGTGGGGTTAACTAGTGTTGTATTGGTGGGATTAACTAGTGTTGTATTGGTGGGGTTAACTAGTGTTGTATTGGTGGGGTTAACTAGTGTTGTATTGGTGGGGTTAACTAGTGTTGTATTGGTGGGGTTAACTAGTGTTTCACTGTGTTGTATTGGTGGGATTAACTAGTGTTGTATTGGTGGGATTAACTAGTGTTGTATTGGTGGGATTAACTAGTGTTGTATTGGTGGGATTAACTAGTGTTTCACTGTGTTGTATTGGTGGGGTTAACTAGTGTTGTATTGGTGGGATTAACTAGTGCTTCACTGTGTTGTATTGGTGGGGTTAACTAGTGTTTCACTGTGTTGTATTGGTGGAATTAACTAGTGTTGTATTGGTGGGATTAACTAGTGTTGTATTGGTGGGATTAACTAGTGTTGTATTGGTGGGATTAACTAGTGTTGTATTGGTGGGGTTAACTAGTGTTGTATTGGTGGGATTAACTAGTGTTGTATTGGTGGGATTAACTAGTGTTTCACTGTGTTGTATTGGTGGAATTAACTAGTGTTGTATTGGTGGGATTAACTAGTGTTGTATTGGTGGAATTAACTAGTGTTGTATTGGTGGGATTAACTAGTGTTGTATTGGTGGGATTAACTAGTGTTGTATTGGTGGAATTAACTAGTGTTGTATTGGTGGGATTAACTAGTGTTGTATTGGTGGGATTAACTAGTGTTGTATTGGTGGAATTAACTAGTGTTGTATTGGTGGGATTAACTAGTGTTGTATTGGTGGGATTAACTAGTGTTGTATTGGTGGGATTAACTAGTGTTTCACTGTGTTGTATTGGTGGGATTAACTAGTGTTTCACTGTGTTGTATTGGTGGGATTAACTAGTGTTGTATTGGTGGGATTAACTAGTGTTGTATTGGTGGGATTAACTAGTGTTGTATTGGTGGGATTAACTAGTGTTGTATTGGTGGGATTAACTAGTGTTTCACTGTGTTGTATTGGTGGAATTAACTAGTGTTGTATTGGTGGGATTAACTAGTGTTGTATTGGTGGGATTAACTAGTGTTGTATTGGTGGGATTAACTAGTGTTTCACTGTGTTGTATTGGTGGGATTAACTAGTGTTTCACTGTGTTGTATTGGTGGGATTAACTAGTGTTGTATTGGTGGGATTAACTAGTGTTGTATTGGTGGGATTAACTAGTGTTTCACTGTGTTGTATTGGTGGGATTAACTAGTGTTTAACTGTGTTGTATTGGTGGGATTAACTAGTGTTGTATTGGTGGGGTTAACTAGTGTTTCACTGTGTTGTATTGGTGGGATTAACTAGTGTTGTATTGGTGGAATTAACTAGTGTTGTATTGGTGGGATTAACTAGTGTTGTATTGGTGGGGTTAACTAGTGTTTCACTGTGTTGTATTGGTGGGATTAACTAGTGTTGTATTGGTGGGATTAACTAGTGTTTCACTGTGTTGTATTGGTGGGGTTAACTAGTGTTGTATTGGTGGGGTTAACTAGTGTTTAACTGTGTTGTATTGGTGGGATTAACTAGTGTTGTATTGGTGGGATTAACTAGTGTTGTATTGGTGGGATTAACTAGTGTTTCACTGTGATGTATAGATGGGGTTAACTAGTGTTGTATTGGTGGGATTAACTAGTGTTGTATTGGTGGGATTAACTAGTGTTTAACTGTGTTGTATTGGTGGGATTAACTAGTGTTGTATTGGTGGGATTAACTAGTGTTGTATTGGTGGGATTAACTAGTGTTGTATTGGTGGGATTAACTAGTGTTTAACTGTGTTGTATTGGTGGGATTAACTAGTGTTGTATTGGTGGGATTAACTAGTGCTTCACTGTGTTGTATTGGTGGGGTTAACTAGTGTTGTATTGGTGGGATTAACTAGTGTTGTATTGGTGGGATTAACTAGTGTTTCACTGTGTTGTATTGGTGGGATTAACTAGTGTTGTATTGGTTGGGTTAACTAGTGTTTCACTGTGTTGTATTGGTGGGATTAACTAGTGTTTCACTGTGTTGTATTGGTGGGATTAACTAGTGTTTCACTGTGTTGTATTGGTGGGGTTAACTAGTGTTGTATTGGTGGGATTAACTAGTGTTGTATTGGTGGGATTAACTAGTGTTGTATTGGTGGGATTAACTAGTGTTTCATTGTGTTGTATTAACTAGTGTTAACTAGTGTTGTATTGGTGGGATTAACTAGTGTTGTATTGGTGGGATTAACTAGTGTTTAACTAGTGTTGTATTGGTGGGATTAACTAGTGTTGTATTGGTGGGGTTAACTAGTGTTGTATTGGTGGGATTAACTAGTGTTGTATTGGTGGGATTAACTAGTGTTGTATTGGTGGGGTTAACTAGTGTTGTATTGGTGGGGTTAACTAGTGTTTCACTGTGTTGTATTGGTGGGATTAACTAGTGTTGTATTGGTGGGATTAACTAGTGTTGTATTGGTGGGATTAACTAGTGTTGTATTGGTGGGATTAACTAGTGTTGTATTGGTGGGATTAACTAGTGTTTCACTGTGTTGTATTGGTGGGGTTAACTAGTGTTGTATTGGTGGGATTAACTAGTGTTTCACTGTGTTGTATTGGTGGGGTTAACTAGTGTTTCACTGTGTTGTATTGGTGGAATTAACTAGTGTTGTATTGGTGGGATTAACTAGTGTTGTATTGGTGGGATTAACTAGTGTTGTATTGGTGGGATTAACTAGTGTTGTATTGGTGGGGTTAACTAGTGTTGTATTGGTGGGATTAACTAGTGTTGTATTGGTGGGATTAACTAGTGTTTCACTGTGTTGTATTGGTGGAATTAACTAGTGTTGTATTGGTGGGATTAACTAGTGTTGTATTGGTGGAATTAACTAGTGTTGTATTGGTGGGATTAACTAGTGTTGTATTGGTGGGATTAACTAGTGTTGTATTGGTGGAATTAACTAGTGTTGTATTGGTGGGATTAACTAGTGTTGTATTGGTGGGATTAACTAGTGTTGTATTGGTGGAATTAACTAGTGTTGTATTGGTGGGATTAACTAGTGTTGTATTGGTGGGATTAACTAGTGTTTCACTGTGTTGTATTGGTGGGATTAACTAGTGTTTCACTGTGTTGTATTGGTGGGATTAACTAGTGTTGTATTGGTGGGATTAACTAGTGTTGTATTGGTGGGATTAACTAGTGTTGTATTGGTGGGATTAACTAGTGTTGTATTGGTGGGATTAACTAGTGTTTCACTGTGTTGTATTGGTGGAATTAACTAGTGTTGTATTGGTGGGATTAACTAGTGTTGTATTGGTGGGATTAACTAGTGTTGTATTGGTGGGATTAACTAGTGTTTCACTGTGTTGTATTGGTGGGGTTAACTAGTGTTGTATTGGTGGGATTAACTAGTGTTGTATTGGTGGGATTAACTAGTGTTGTATTGGTGGGATTAACTAATTATTCACTGTGTTGTATGAATGTTGTCGTCATGACGTTGTGTTTCAGAGGAAGCGTGTGGAGGAGTCTCCGCCCCGTGTCACCAGCGTTCCAAACCTCAGCGCCTATGAGAGGAGTGTCCTCCTCCCCCACGACACCCCCTCCCCCTGCCTCCCCCAACATCCCTCCCCCTCCTCAACTCTGCCCTACGCCTCCTCCTCTCTACCTCGTTCCTCCCCCTCCCTCCCCCGTACTCCCAGGTCTCCCAGTTTGGATCCCAGCGGTCGCGGCCCTCTCTCTCGTACCCCCACTCCTCTCCCCCCTGCTCCCACCACCCCCCTCCCCCTCTGTCCATCCTCCCTCCCCGAGCCTCGACACGGGATTCGACACGTCACCTCACCCTCGCAGGAGCTCCGCCCACACCTGAACAGCCAGTCAACCAGGTAACAGATACTGTATCTATGGAAACAGCACAGCCAATAGCGCTGTCTGTGTTCCTTCGCAAAGCCCAATGTCCTTCTCTGTCTGTCTAAGAGTATCATCCCATAGTTGTCTGTCTGTCTGTCTGTCTGTCTGTCTGTCTGTCTGTCTGTCTGTCTGTCTGTCTGTCTGTCTGTCTGTCTGTCTGTCTGTCTGTCTGTCTGTCTGTCTGTCTGTCTGTCTGTCTGTCTGACTCTCTGTCTCTGTTCCTTCACAAAGCCCAATGTCCTTCTCTGTCTGTCTGTCTCCCTCCCTCCCAGCAGTCTAAAATGTACTTCCTGTGTTCCCAGGAGCCCATATTTGGAGCAGAGGGGGAGTGGCCAGGGGGCAGAGGGGCGGGACCCTCAGAAGCAGGATTGGTACACGAAGTACTTCTCCTTCTGAACACACACACACCACCACACACACACACACACACCTGTACAACACACTCAGCTTTAAACAAACACCTGACAGACCACACACACACACACACACCACACACACACACAGGTGACCTCTACTCACCTGTACAACACACACAGGTGACCTCTACTCACCTGTACAACACACTCAGCTTTAAACAAACACCTGACAGACCAAAAGCTTGTTCAATGCAAATGTATTGTATTATAATCTATAATGTGGAATAAAGTATTTTATTTATATCTACTCTGCTGTCTGTGGTTAGTTGTTGTATCAGTGTCAGATACTGGAGGGGGCTGTTGTTCAGATACTGGAGGGGGGATGTTGTTCAGATACTGGAGGGGGCTGTTGTTCAGATACTGGAGGGGGGATGTTGTTCAGATACTGGAGGGGGGCTGTTGTTCAGATACTGGAGGGGGTTCAGATGTTGTTCAGATACTGGAGGGGGGCTGTTGTTCAGATACTGGAGGGGCTGTTGTTCAGATACTGGAGGGGGTTCTGTTGTTCAGATACTGGAGGGGGCTGTTGTTCAGATACTGGAGGGGGGCTGTTGTTCAGATACTGGAGGGGGCTGTTGTTCAGATACTGGAGGGGGGGCTGTTGTTCAGATACTGGAGGGGGCTGTTTTCAGAACCAGGTGACTGTTGTTCAGATACTGGAGGGGGGGGCTGTTGTTCAGATACTGGAGGGGGCTGTTGTTCAGATACTGTAGGGGGCTGTTGTTCAGATACTGGAGGGAGGCTGTTGTTCAGATACTGGAGGGGGCTGTTGTTCAGATACTGGAGGGGGCTGTTGTTCAGATACTGGAGGGGGCTGTTTCCTGAACCAGGTGACTGTTGTTCAGATACTGGAGGGGGCTGTTGTTCAGATACTGGAGGGGGGCTGTTGTTCAGATACTGTAGGGGGCTGTTGTTCAGATACTGTAGGGGGCTGTTGTTCAGATACTGGAGGGAGGGGGCTGTTGTTCAGATACTGGAGGGGGGCTGTTGTTCAGATACTGGAGGGAGGGGGGGCTGTTGTTCAGATACTGTAGGGGGGCTGTTGTTCAGATACTGTAGGGGGGCTGTTGTTCAGATACTGGAGGGGGGTTGTTGTTCAGATACTGGAGGGGGGCTGTTTCCTGAACCAGGATGAATGAGTTAACCAGGTGAGAGGGCTGAGTATAGCCCACAAAGACCTCCGCCACGGCACAACCCAAGGGGGGGCGCCAACCCAGACAGGAAGATCACATCAGTGACTCAACCCACTCAAGTGACACACCCCTTCCAGGGACGGCATGAGAGAGCCCCAGTAAGCCAGTGACTCAGCCCCCGTAACAGGGTTAGAGGCAGAGAATCCCAGTGGAAAGGGGGAACCGGCCAGGCAGAGACAGCAAGGGCGGTTCGTTGCTCCAGAGCCTTTACATTCACCTTCCCACTCTTGGGTCACACTACAGTCAATCATATGATCTACTGAAGAGATGAGTCTTCAGTAAAGACTTAAAGGTTGAGACCGAGTTTGCGTCTCTGACATGGGTAGGCAGACCGTTCCATAAAAATGGAGCTCGATAGGAGAAAGCCCTGCCTCCAGCTGTTTGCGGAGAAATTCTAGGGACAGTTATATAGTCCTCTGAAAACTGGTCATCTCTGTATACCCGTCGCAAGACCCACTGGTTGATGCTTATTTATAAAACCCTCTTAGGCCTCACTCCCCCCTATCTGAGATATCTACTGCAGCCCTCATCCTCCACATACAACACCTGTTCACTCCCCCCTATCTGAGATACCTACTGCAGCCCTCATCCTCCACATACAACACCCTTCCTCCACTCCCTCCTATCTGAGATATCTACTGCAGCCCTCATCCTCCACATACAACACCTGTTCACTCCCCCCTATCTGAGATATCTACTGCAGCCCTCATCCTCCACATACAACACCTGTTCACTCCCTCCTATCTGAGATATCTACTGCAGCCCTCATCCTCCACATACAACACCTGTTCACTCCCCCCTATCTGAGATATCTACTGCAGCCCTCATCCTCCACATACAACACCTGTTCACTCCCTCCTATCTGAGATACCTACTGCATCCCCGATATCTCCAACACCCGTTCTGTCAGTCGCGTACTGTTAAAGGTCCCCAAAGCATACATCCCTGGGTCGCTCCTCTTTTCAGTTCGCTGCAGCTAGCGACTGGAACGAGCTGCAAAAAACACTCAAACTGGACAGTTTTATCTCCATCTCTTCATTCAAAGACTCAATCATGGACAGTCTTATTTTTTTACCTTTATTTAACCAGGCAAGTCAGTTAAGAACATATTCTTATTTTCAATGACGGCCTGGGAACAGTGGGTTAACTGCCTGTTCAGGGGCAGAACGACAGATTTGTACCTTGTCAGCTCGGGGGTTTGAACTCACAACCTTCCGGTTACTAGTCCAACGCTCTAACCACTAGGCTACGCTGCCGCCCCAATTGACAGTTGTGGCTGCTTTGTGTGATGTTTTGTTGTCTCTACCTTCTTGTAATGTTTGTACCCTGTGTTGTGTTGCTACCATGTTGTTGTCATGTTGTGTTGCTACCATGTTGTTGTCATGTTGTGTTGCTACCATGTTGTTGTCATGTTGTGTTGCTACCATGTTGTTGTCATGTTGTGTTGCTACCATGTTGTTGTCATGTTGTGTTGCTACCATGTTGTTGTCATGTTGTGTTGCTACCATGTTGTTGTCATGTTGTGTTGCTACCATGTTGTTGTCATGTTGTGTTGCTACCATGTTGTTGTCATGTTGTGTTGCTACCATGTTGTTGTCATGTTGTGTTGCTACCATGTTGTTGTCATGTTGTGTTGCTACCATGTTGTTGTCATGTTGTGTTGCTACCATGTTGTTGTCATGTTGTGTTGCTACCATGTTGTTGTCATGTTGTGTTGCTACCGTGTTGTTGTCTTGTTGTGTTGCTACCATGTTGTTGTCATGTTGTGTTGCTACCGTGTTGTTGTCATGTTGTGTTGCTACCGTGTTGTTGTCTTGTTGTGTTGCTACCGTGTTGTTGTCATGTTGTGTTGCTACCGTGTTGTTGTCTTGTTGTGTTGCTACCGTGTTGTTGTTGTCATGTTGTGTTGCTACCGTGTTGTGTTGCTACCATGTTGTGTTGCTACCATATTGTTGTCATGTTGTGTTGCTACCATGTTGTTGTCTTGTTGTGTTGCTACCATGTTGTTGTTGTCATGTTGTGTTGCTACCATGTTGTGTTGCTACCATATTGTTGTCATGTTGTGTTGCTACCATGTTGTTGTCATGTTGTGTTGCTACCATGTTGTTGTCATGTTGTGTTGCTACCATGTTGTTGTCATGTTGTGTTGCTACCATGTTGTTGTCATGTTGCTACCATGTTGTGTTGCTACCATGTTGTTGTCATGTTGTGCTGCTACCATGTTGTGTTGTTGTCATGTTGTGTTGCTACCATGTTGTCATGTTGTGTTGCTACCATGTTGTCATGTTGTGTTGCTACCATGTTATTGTCACTTGCTACCATATTGTTGCTACCATGTTGTTGTGTTGTTGTCATGCTACCATGTTATCAAGTTCTGTTGCTACCATGTTGTGATGTTGTCTTAGGTCTCTCGTCGTGATGCGTGTGTTTTGTCCTATATTTTTATTTAATTAATTTTAATCCCAGCCCCCGTAGGAGGTATTTTGCCTTTTGGTAGGCCGTCATTGTAAATAATTATTTGCTTTTAACCGACTTGCCTAGTTAAATAAAAGGTTAAATAAAAAAATGAAAGCCATCCTCTCTTGAGGAATGCTGCTTTTTAGTTATTTTTTTCATACTGTCACAAAGCTATTTAGGATTGAATTTATTCTCAATTAAGTTGTAGTAATAGGATGATGGAGTAGCAGTAAGGGCTCTTCGATACGGTCTCTCCAAGCTAGTCAGAAGACTTCCTGTTTGGTGGAGCAGCAGTGAGGGCTCTTCGATACGGTACTGTCTCTCCAAGCTAGTCAGAAGACTTCCTGTTTGGTGGAGCAGCAGTGAGGGCTCTTCGATACGGTACTGTCTCTCCAAGCTAGTCAGAAGACTTCCTGTTTGGTGGAGTAGCAGTGAGGGCTCTTCGATACGGTACTGTCTCTCAAAGCTAGTCAGAAGACTTCCTGTTTGGTGTAGCAGCAGTGAGGGCTCTTCGATACGGTACTGTCTCTCCAAGCTAGTCAGAAGACTTCCTGTTTGGTGGAGCAGCAGTGAGGGCTCTTCGATACGGTAGTCTCTCCAAGCTAGTCAGAAGACTTCCTGTTTGGTGGAGCAGCAGTGAGGGCTCTTCGATACGGTACTGTCTCTCCAAGCTAGTCAGAAGACTTCCTGTTTGGTGGAGCAGCAGTGAGGGCTCTTCGATACGGTACTGTCTCTCCAAGCTAGTCAGAAGACTTCCTGTTTGGTGGAGCAGCAGTAAGGGCTCTTCGATACGGTACAGTCTCTCCAAGCTAGTCAGAAGACTTCCTGTTTGGTGGAGCAGCAGTGAGGGCTCTTCGATACGGTACTGTCTCTC
>NW_025746217.1:42500-45000 GCF_021184085.1 Oncorhynchus gorbuscha | reverse complement strand
CAGGTTAGACAGACAGACAGGTTAGACAGACAGACAGGTTAGACAGACAGACAGGTTAGACAGACAGACAGGTTGGACAGACAGACAGGTTAGACAGACAGACAGGTTAGACAGACAGACAGGTTAGACAGACAGACAGGTTAGACAGACAGACAGGTTAGACAGACAGACAGGTTAGACAGACAGACAGGTTAGACAGACAGGTTAGACAGACAGACAGGTTAGACAGACAGACAGGTTAGACAGACAGGTTAGACAGGTTAGACAGACAGACAGGTTAGACAGACAGACAGGTTAGACAGACAGACAGGTTGGACAGACAGACAGGTTGGACAGACAGACAGGTTAGACAGACAAACAGGTTAGACAGACAGACAGGTTAGACAGACAGACAGGTTAGACAGACAGACAGGTTAGACAGACAGACAGGTTAGACAGACAGACAGGTTAGACAGACAGACAGGTTAGACAGACAGGTTAGACAGACAGACAGGTTAGACAGACAGACAGGTTAGACAGACAGACAGACAGATGGTTGGACAGACAGACAGGTTAGACAGGTTAGACAGACAGACAGGTTAGACAGACAGACAGACAGACCTGTGTTCAAAGCAGAGCTCCTGTTCAGCCACAGCCAGAGCAGCAGTCACCTGATGGAGGATACTCTTAGACACCATCACCGACGCCAGCTGGGGAGAGAGGAGAGAGGGGAGAGGGGAGGAGAGAGGGGAGGAGAGGAGGGGAGGAGAGAGAGGAGAGGGAGGAGGAGAGGAGGAGAGAGGGAGGAGAGGAGAAGAGAGGAGAAGGGGAGAGGTGGAGAGAGAGAGGGGGAGGAGAGAGGGGATGGAGAGAGGGGGAGGAGAGAGGGGAGAGAGGAGGAGGAGAGAGAGAGGGAGAGAGGGGAGGAGATGGAGAGAGGGGGAGGAGAGAGGGGAGAGAGAGGAGGAGAGGAGAGAGGGGATGGAGAGGGGGAGGAGAGAGGGGAGAGAGGAGGAGAGGGAGAGAGAGGAGGATGGGAGGAGAGAAAGGAGAGAGGGAGGAGAGAGGAGAGAAAGTGGACAGGACAGGAAGGGAGGGGAGTTTCGGTATGTTCATAAACATATCACAAGACCAAACACCCAATCAGATATACTGTAGAGAACCAAACAGAACCAGGTGTCCTCACCTGTCCATTACTGTTCTCCAGGTGTCCTCACCTGTCCATTACTGTTCTCCAGGTGTCCTCACCTGTCCATTACTGTTCTCCAGGTGTCCTCACCTGTCCATTACTGTTCTCCAGGTCTCCTCACCTGTCCATTACTGCTCTCCAGGTGTCCCCACCTGTCCATTACTGCTCTCCAGGTGTCCCCACCTGTCCATTACTGCTCTCCAGGTGTCCCCACCTGTCCATTACTGTTCTCCAGGTGTCCTCACCTGTCCATTACTGCTCTCCAGGTGTCCTCACCTGTCCATTACTGTTCTCCAGGTCTCCTGACCTGTCCATTACTGTTCTCCAGGTGTCCCCACCTGTCCATTACTGCTCTCCAGGTGTCCTCACCTGTCCATTACTGCTCTCCAGGTGTCCCCACCTGTCCATTACTGTTCTCCAGGTGTCCTCACCTGTCCATTACTGCTCTCCAGGTGTCCTCACCTGTCCATTACTGCTCTCCAGGTGTCCTCACCTGTCCATTACTGCTCTCCAGGTGTCCCCACCTGTCCATTACTGTTCTCCAGGTGTCCCCACCTGTCCATTACTGTTCTCCAGGTGTCCTCACCTGTCCATTACTGTTCTCCAGGTCTCTGCCTCCAAACTCAAACTCCAGGATCAGAAACAGCTGCTCGTCATTGAAGAAATCTGAGAGAATGAAACAGTCAATGAGGTTTATTCAGGAGAACGCTGGTCTGTTGTTTAAAACCATTCATTTAATACCGGCTCCTTACTGCTTACATTCACACACAAACAGTAGGTATCCTACGCACACACTGTCCTGCTACCCAGCCCACAAACATTAGGGGAGTCTGTGAGAATCACTCCTCCCTCAAGACAGGGAGACCCTGGGACGTACTCTCAGTGACCCCCCAGCCAAGGTCGGCACCGAATCAGACTGTTTTAAGATACTATAATACAGATCTAGTTATACACTCTGACCACAAACTAAACTCACTGATATATAATTCTACTGACTAAAACCACACACACATCATTAGAATAACCTCACGATTCTAATCACTTTCATCACGATTCTAATCCCTTTCATCAGGATTCTAATCACTTTCATCACGATTCTAATCACTTTCATCACGATTCTAATCACTTTCATCACGATTCTAATCACTTTCATCACGATTCTAATCACTTTCATCACGATTCTAATCACTTTCATCACGATTCTAATCCCTTTCATCACGATTCTAATCACTTTCATCAGGATTCTAATCCCTTTCATCAGGATTCTAATCCCTTTCATCACGATTCTAATCACTTTCATCACGATTCTAATCACTTTCATCACGATTCTAA
>NW_025746217.1:32500-37500 GCF_021184085.1 Oncorhynchus gorbuscha | reverse complement strand
TTCAAATAGAATAAATCATAAATATAATCATTCATATCTACAGGCTACATTGAAGGTTTTTAACGCGGCACGACTTTCCACTTCCTCACACCTGGTCAAACTGATGCAACATGGGACATTTTTATTTTGGTTCCTGCATTTTCTCCCCTGAACCTCTTCGCTCCGTGAGAGAAGATGACAGAAACCTTGACCGATCGATGTCAACAAGACTGAAGATTCCTTCTATGGATCTATGACGTGTTTCTGGTGAGCACGGGTTGATTTAGTATTCTAGGACAACAAGTAATGACAGAAGAGATGCTGACAGAAGAGATGCTGAGATGCTGACAGAAGAGATGCTGACAGAAGAGATGCTGACATGCTGACAGAAGAGATGCTGACAGAAGAGAAGCTGACAGAAGAGATGCTGACAGAAGAGATGCTGACAGAAGAGATGCTGACAGAAGAGAAGCTGACAGAAGAGATGCTGACAGAAGAGATGCTGACAGAAGAGATGCTGACAGAAGAGATGCTGACAGAAGAGATGCTGACAGAAGAGATGCTGAGATGCTGACAGAAGAGATGCTGACAGAAGAGATGCTGAGATGCTGACAGAAGAGATGCTGACAGAAGAGATGCTGACAGAAGAGATGCTGAGATGCTGACAGAAGAGAAGCTGACAGAAGAGACGCTGAGATGCTGACAGAAGAGAAGCTGACAGAAGAGATGCTGACAGAAGAGATGCTGACAGAAGAGATGCTGACAGAAGAGATGCTGAGATGCTGACAGAAGAGAAGCAGATTCACAGTGTATTTTCTATATTAGCAGGTTAGGGTCTCAGATTCATAGTGTATTTTCTATATTAGCAGGCCAGGGTCTCAGATTCACAGTGTATTTTCTATATTAGCAGGTCAGGGTCTCAGATTCACAGTGTATTTTCTATATTAGCAGGTTAGGGTCAGGGTCTCAGATTCACAGTGTATTTTCTATATTAGCAGGTCAGGGTCTCAGATTCACAGTGTATTTTCTATATTAGCAGGTCAGGGTCTCAGATTCACAGTGTATTTTCTATATTAGCAGGTCAGGGTCTCAGATTCACAGTGTATTTTCTATATTAGCAGGTCAGGGTCTCAGATTCACAGTGTATTTTCTATAGTAGCAGGTCAGGGTCTCAGATTCACAGTGTATTTTCTATATTAGCAGGTTAGGGTCAGGGTCTCAGATTCAGTGTAATTTCTATATTAGCAGGTTAGGGTCTCAGATTCACAGTGTATTTTCTATATTAGCAGGTTAGGGTCTCAGATTCACAGTGTATTTTCTATATTAGCAGGTTAGGGTCTCAGATTCACAGTGTATTTTCTATATTAGCACGTCAGGGTCTCAGATTCACAGTGTATTTTCTATATTAGCAGGTTAGGGTCAGGGTCTCAGATTCACAGTGTATTTTCTATATTAGCAGGTTAGGGTCAGGGTCTCAGATTCACAGTGTATTTTCTATATTAGCAGGTTAGGGTCTCAGATTCACAGTGTAATTTCTATATTAGCAGGTCAGGGTCTCAGATTCACAGTGTATTTTCTATATTAGCAGGTTAGGGTCTCAGATTCACAGTGTATTTTCTATATTAGCAGGTTAGGGTCTCAGATTCACAGTGTATTTTCTATATTAGCAGGTTAGGGTCTCAGATTCACAGTGTATTTTCTATATTAGCAGGTCAGGGTCTCAGATTCACAGTGTATTTTCTATATTAGCAGGTCAGGGTCTCAGATTCACAGGGTATTTTCTATATTAGCAGGTCAGGGTCTCAGATTCACAGTGTATTTTCTATATTAGCAGGTCAGGGTCTCAGATTCACAGTGTATTTTCTATATTAGCAGGTTAGGGTCTCGGATTCACAGTGTATTTTCTATATTAGCAGGTTAGGGTCAGGGTCTCAGATTCACAGTGTATTTTCTATATTAGCAGGTTAGGGTCAGGGTCTCAGATTCACAGTGTATTTTCTATATTAGCAGGTCAGGGTCTCAGATTCACAGTGTATTTTCTATATTAGCAGGTCAGGGTCTCAGATTCACAGTGTATTTTCTATATTAGCAGGTTAGGGTCAGGGTCTCAGATTCACAGTGTAATTTCTATATTAGCAGGTCAGGGTCTCAGATTCACAGTGTATTTTCTATATTAGCAGGTCAGGGTCTCAGATTCACAGTGTATTTTCTATATTAGCAGGTTAGGGTCTCAGATTCACAGTGTATTTTCTATATTAGCAGGTTAGGGTCTCAGATTCACAGTGTATTTTCTATATTAGCAGGTTAGGGTCTCAGATTCACAGTATTTTCTATAGTAGCAGGTTAGGGTCAGGGTCTCAGATTCACAGTGTATTTTCTATATTAGCAGGTTAGGGTCTCAGATTCACAGTGTATTTTCTATAGTAGCAGGTCAGGGTCTCAGATTCACAGTGTATTTTCTATATTAGCAGGTCAGGGTCTCAGATTCACAGTGTATTTTCTATATTAGCAGGTTAGGGTCTCAGATTCACAGTGTATTTTCTATATTAGCAGGTTAGGGTCTCAGATTCACAGTGTATTTTCTATGTTAGCAGGTTAGGGTCTCAGATTCACAGTGTATTTTCTATATTAGCAGGTCAGGGTCTCAGATTCACAGTGTATTTTCTATATTAGCAGGTTAGGGTCTCTGATTCACAGTGTATTTTCTATATTAGCAGGTCAGGGTCTCAGATTCACAGTGTATTTTCTATATTAGCAGGTCAGGGTCAGGGTCTCAGATTCACAGTGTATTTTCTATAGTAGCAGGTTAGGGTCTCAGATTCACAGTGTATTTTCTATATTAGCAGGTCAGGGTCTCAGATTCACAGTGTATTTTCTATATTAGCAGGTCAGGGTCAGGGTCTCAGATTCACAGTGTATTTTCTATAGTAGCAGGTTAGGGTCTCAGATTCACAGTGTATTTTCTATATTAGCAGGTTAGGGTCTCAGATTCACAGTGTAATTTCTATATTAGCAGGTTAGGGTCTCAGATTCACAGTGTATTTTCTATATTAGCAGGTCAGGGTCTCAGATTCACAGTGTATTTTCTATATTAGCAGGTTAGGGTCTCGGATTCACAGTGTATTTTCTATATTAGCAGGTTAGGGTCAGGGTCTCAGATTCACAGTGTATTTTCTATATTAGCAGGTTAGGGTCAGGGTCTCAGATTCACAGTGTATTTTCTATATTAGCAGGTCAGGGTCTCAGATTCACAGTGTATTTTCTATATTAGCAGGTCAGGGTCTCAGATTCACAGTGTATTTTCTATATTAGCAGGTTAGGGTCAGGGTCTCAGATTCACAGTGTAATTTCTATATTAGCAGGTCAGGGTCTCAGATTCACAGTATATTTTCTATATTAGCAGGTCAGGGTCTCAGATTCACAGTGTATTTTCTATATTAGCAGGTTAGGGTCTCAGATTCACAGTGTATTTTCTATAGTAGCAGGTTAGGGTCAGGGTCTCAGATTCACAGTGTATTTTCTATATTAGCAGGTTAGGGTCTCAGATTCACAGTGTATTTTCTATATTAGCAGGTCAGGGTCTCAGATTCACAGTGTATTTTCTATATTAGCAGGTTAGGGTCTCAGATTCACAGTGTATTTTCTATAGTAGCAGGTCAGGGTCTCAGATTCACAGTGTATTTTCTATATTAGCAGGTCAGGGTCTCAGATTCACAGTGTATTTTCTATATTAGCAGGTTAGGGTCTCAGATTCACAGTGTATTTTCTATGTTAGCAGGTTAGGGTCTCAGATTCACAGTGTATTTTCTATATTAGCAGGTCAGGGTCTCAGATTCACAGTGTATTTTCTATATTAGCAGGTTAGGGTCTCAGATTCACAGTGTATTTTCTATATTAGCAGGTCAGGGTCTCAGATTCACAGTGTATTTTCTATATTAGCAGGTCAGGGTCTCAGATTCACAGTGTATTTTCTATATTAGCAGGTCAGGGTCTCAGATTCACAGTGTATTTTCTATATTAGCAGGTCAGGGTCTCAGATTCACAGTGTATTTTCTATATTAGCAGGTCAGGGTCTCAGATTCACAGTGTATTTTCTATATTAGTAGGTTAGGGTCTCAGACAGAGACAGACAGACACACAGACACACAGACACACAGACAGACAGACAGACAGACAGACAGACAGACAGACAGACAGACAGACAGACAGACAGTAACGTACGTAGGTTAGGGTCTCAGACAGACAGACAGACAGACAGACAGACAGACAGAGAGTAACGTACGTAGGTTAGGGTCTCAGACAGACAGACAGACAGACAGACAGACAGACAGACAGACAGACAGACAGACAGACAGACAGACAGACAGACAGACAGACAGTAACGTACGTAGGTTAGGGTCTCAGACAGACAGACAGACAGACAGACAGACAGACAGACAGACAGACAGACAGACAGACAGTAACGTACGTAGGTTAGGGTCTCAGACAGACAGACAGACAGACAGACAGACAGACAGACAGACAGACAGAGAGAGAGTAACGTACGTAGGTTAGGGTCTCAGACAGACAGACAGAGACAGACAGACAGACAGAGAGTAACGTACGTAGGTTAGGGTCTCAGACAGACAGACAGACAGACAGACAGACAGACAGAGAGTAACGTACGTAGGTTAGGGTCTCAGACAGACAGACAGACAGACAGACAGACAGACAGACAGACAGACAGACAGACAGACAGACAGACAGACAGACAGACAGACAGACAGACAGACAGACAGACAGACAGTAACGTACGTAGGTTAGGGTCTCAGACAGACAGACAGACAGACAGACAGACAGACAGACAGACAGACAGACAGACAGTAACGTACGTAGGTTAGGGTCTCAGACAGACAGACAGACAGACAGACAGACAGACAGACAGACAGAGAGAGAGTAACGTACGTAGGTTAGGGTCTCAGACAGACAGACAGAGACAGACAGACAGACAGAGAGTAACGTACGTAGGTTAGGGTCTCAGA
>NW_025746217.1:15000-25000 GCF_021184085.1 Oncorhynchus gorbuscha | reverse complement strand
AGCTCTGTGAGAGAGACGCGGTCCTCTGGTACATCGAGCTCCTCCTCCTGGGTGGTGTTCAGAGAGATGATGTCACTGGCGAGGTTGGGTGGACGGACGAAGGAGGGAGGAGGAGGAGGGAGGGAACGTGAGCTGGGGGTGGAGGAGAAGAGAGGTTTCCTGTGGCAGGAGCGCTCGGGCGACTCGTTCAGAGAGATGTCTCGCAGGAAACCGTTACTGTTGGTTACTCCGCTGTTACCCAGGTCGACCAATGAGCTGTCAGCGTTGGCCAGGGCCCGCCCCTGTTTGGCACGGCGAGGGAAGGAACGCTGGACCCGTACTTCTCTTCCACCCTGGACGAAGTCATCGGAGGAGTTGAGGCTGAGCTGGGCTAGCAGGACCTGAGAAGACAAGAGACACGATGTAGCTCACAATTTATAACCAGAGCCACTGTGGAGAAGGGATGGATCGGGAGAACGGGGCCTCGGGGGGAGTGACGGTAGGATGGAGAGGGAGAACGGGGCCTCGGGGGGAGTGACGGTAGGATGGGGAGGGAGAACTGGGCCTCGGGGGAGTGACTGTAGGATGGAGAGGGAGAACGGGGCCTCGGGGGGAGTGACTGTAGGATGGAGCGGGAGAACGGGGCCTCGGGGGGAGTGACTGTAGGATGGAGAGGAGCGGGCGAACGGGGCCTCGGGGGAGTGACTGTAGGATGGATGGGACGAACGGGGCCTCGGGGGAGTGACTGTAGGATGGATGGGACGAACGGGGCCTCGGGGGGAGTGACTGTAGGATGGATGGGACGAACGGGGCCTCGGGGGGAGTGACTGTAGGATGGATCGGGAGAACGGGGCCTCGGAGGGAGTGACGGTAGGATGGAGTGGAGAGGGAGAACGGGGCCTCGGGGGGAGTGACTGTAGGATGGATCGGGAGAACGGGGCCTCGGGGAGAGTGACGGTAGGATGGATCGGGAGAACGGGGCTTCGGGGGGAGTGACTGTCAGATGGAGAGGATCGGGAGAACGGGGCCTCGGGGGGAGTGACGGTAGGATGGGGAGGGAGAACTGGGCCTCGGGGGAGTGACTGTAGGATGGAGAGGGAGAACGGGGCCTCGGGGGAGTGACTGTAGGATGGGGAGGGAGAACTGGGCCTCGGGGGAGTGACTGTAGGATGGAGAGGGAGAACGGGGCCTCGGGGGGTGTGACGGTAGGATGGGGAGGGAGAACTGGGCCTCGGGGGGAGTGACTGTAGGATGGAGAGGGAGAACGGGGCCTCGGGGGGAGTGACTGTAGGATGGAGAGGGAGAACGGGGCCTCGGGGGGAGTGACTGTAGGATGGAGAGGAGCGGGAGAACGGGCCTCGGGGGGAGTGACGGTAGGATGGAGAGGAGAGGGAGAACGGGGCCTCGAGGGGAGTGACTGTAGGATGGATGGGACGAACGGGGCCTCGGTGGGGAGTGACTGTAGGATGGATCGGGAGAACGGGGCCTCGGAGGGAGTGACGGTAGGATGGAGTGGAGAGGGAGAACGGGGCCTCGGGGGGAGTGACTGTAGGATGGATCGGGAGAACGGGGCCTCGGGGAGAGTGACGGTAGGATGGATCGGGAGAACGGGGCCTCGGGGGGAGTGACGGTAGGATGGATCGGGAGAACGGGGCCTCGGGGGGAGTGACGGTAGGATGGATCGGGAGAACGGGGCCTCGGGGGAGTGACGGTAGGATGGATCGGGAGAACGGGGCCTCGGGGGAGTGACTGTAGGATGGAGAGAGAGAACGGGGCCTCGGGAGGAGTGACGGTAGAATGGAGAGGGAGAACGGGGCCTCGGGGGGAGTGACTGTAGGATGGATCGGGAGAACGGGGCCTCGGGGGAGTGACTGTAGGATGGATCGGGAGAACGGGGCCTCGGGGGAGTGACTGTAGGATGGAGAGGGAGAACGGGGCCTCGGGGGAGTGACTGTAGGATGGAGAGGGAGAACGGGGCCTCGGGGGAGTGACTGTAGGATGGAGAGAGAGAACGGGGCCTCGGGGGAGTGACTGTAGGATGGATCGGGAGGGGGAACGGGGCCACGGGGGAGTGACGGTAGGATGGATCGGGAGAACGGGGCCTCGGGGGGAGTGGCGGTAGGATATATCGGGAGAACGGGGCCTCGGGGGAGTGACGGTAGGATGGATCCGGAGAACGGGGCCTCGGGGGGAGTGACGGTAGGATGGATCGGGAGAACGGGGCCTCGGGGGGAGTGACGGTAGGATGGAGAGGGAGAACGGGGCCTCGGGAGGAGTGACGGTAGGATGGGGTGGATTGGAACGGGGCCTCGGGGGGGAGTGACGGTAGGATGGGGTGGATTGGAACGGGGCCTCGGGGGGAGTGACGGTAGGATGGATCGGGAGAACGGGGCCTCGGGGGGAGTGACGGTAGGATGGAGAGGGAGAACGGGGCCTCGGGAGGAGTGACGGTAGGATGGGGTGGATTGGAACGGGGCCTCGGGGGGAGGTGGATGGTAGGATGGGGTGGATTGGAACGGGGCCTCGGGGGGAGTGACGGTAGGATGGAGAGGATTGGAACGGGGCCTTACACTGAGTTTCCTCTTGGGGGCTTTGTGTTTGGCGGTTGTTGCGCCCCTACGATGAGTCACAAACTTCCCTGGAACCAAAACTGGAGACGGACTGAGAGAGAAGGGGGAGAGAAAGAGAGAGTCTATTGAAACCTGATTGATCGACTGATCAGCCTAGTGGTTAGAGTGTAGAGGCAGGTAACACTGTTCCCCGGTAGGCCGTAATTATAAATAAGAATTTGTTCTTAACGGACGTGACTAGTTAAAGGTTAAATGAACATAAAAAGGTAAAGGTCTGACTGTGTGTGTGTCCTGTCTCTCGCTGTGGTGTGTTTCGAGCGTTTCGGGTTGAGTTGTCTGGTGGTCGTTGTCTCTCCATCACTCTCACTGGAGCTCACAATACGCCGGGCCTTCCGACCAGCACGCCTCAAGAATGGCTTCCTAACACACACACACACACACACACACACACACACACACACACACACACACACACACACACACACACACACACACACACACACACACAGATAGAGACAGACAGACGGGTCAGATCGAGACAGACAGACGGGTCAGATCGAGACAGACAGACGGGTCTGATAGAGACAGACAGACGGGTCTGATAGAGACAGACAGACGGGTCTGATAGAGACAGACAGACGGGTCAGATCGAGACAGACAGACGGGTCAGATCGAGACAGACGGGTCACAAAGACCACAAAGGTAATGCCACCAGTCTGACCTGACTGTGTTGTTGCTCTGCTGCTGGGGAGGGACGATGAAGATGTTCTCTTCATCACTGTCCTGCTCTCTCAGACAGGACAGTGCATTGGTCTTAGCTAGTCGCAGCGCTCTACTGATATCTGCTGTACTTCTCTTTCTCCCTCTGGAACAGGACAAGGGAGGCCGGGAGGAGAGGAAGAGGATGTTTTCATATCAGTGCAGAAGAAAAGAGGAGAGGTCACACTTTAGATGGTGAGATAAAGAGAGAGAGCAGAGAAGACCATAGAAGAAGACAGAGAGAGAGCAGAGAAGACCATAGAAGAAGACACAGAGAGAGAGCAGAGAAGACCATAGAAGAAGACACAGAGAGAGCAGAGAAGACCATAGAAGAAGACACAGAGAGAGAAGAGAAGACCATAGAAGAAGACACAGAGAGAGAGCAGAGAAGACACAGAGAGAGCAGAGAAGACCATAGAAGAAGACACAGAGAGAGCAGAGAAGACACAGAGAGAGAGCAGAGAAGACCATAGAAGAAGACAGAGAGAGAGCAGAGAAGACCATAGAAGAAGACAGAGAGAGAGCAGAGAAGATACCCGATTCAGCTAGCTAATCTATCTAGGAGAAGCTAGACCCACAGCTCCAACACACCTGATTCAGCTAACTAATCTATCTAGGAGAAGCTAGACCCATCACACCTGATTCAGCTAACTAATCTATCTAGGAGAAGCTAGACTCACCACACCTGATTCAGCTAGCTAATCTATCTAGGAGAAGCTAGACTCACCACACCTGATTCAGCTAACTAATCTATCTAGGAGAAGCTAGACTCACCACACCTGATTCAGCTAGCTAATCTATCTAGGAGAAGCTAGACTCACCACACCTGATTCAGCTAACTAATCTATCTAGGAAAATCTAGACCCACAGCTCCAACAGACCTGATTCAGCTAACTAATCTATCTAGGAGAAGCTAGACCCCCCACACCTGATTCAGCTAACTAATCTATCTAGGAGAAGCTAGACCCACCACACCTGATTCAGCTAGCTAATCTATCTAGGAGAAGCTAGACCCACAGCTCCAACACACCTGATTCAGATAACTAATCTACCTAGGATAAGCTAGACCCACAGCTCCAACAGACCAGATTCAGCTAACTAATCTATCTAGGAGAAGCTAGACCCACCACACCTGATTCAGCTAGCTAATCTATCTAGGAGAAGCTAGACCCACCACACCTGAGTCAGCTAGCTAATCTATCTAGGAGAAGCTAGACCCACCACACCTGATTCAGCTAGCTAATCTATCTAGGAGAAGCTAGACCCACAGCTCCAACACACCTGACTCAGCTAGCTAATCTATCTAGGAGAAGCTAGACCCACAGCTCCAACAGACCTGATTCAGATAACTAATCTACCTAGGATAAGCTAGACCCACAGCTCCAACAGACCTGATTCAGCTAACTAATCTATCTAGGAGAAGCTAGACCCACCACACCTGATTCAGCTAGCTAATCTATCTAGGAGAAGATAGACCCACAGCTCCAACAGACCTGATTCAGCTAACTAATCTATCTAGGAGAAGCTAGACCCACCACACCTGATTCAGCTAACTAATCTATCTAGGAGAAGCTAGACCCACCACACCTGATTCAGCTAGCTAATCTATCTAGGAGAAGCTAGACCCACAGCTCCAACACACCTGACTCAGCTAGCTAATCTATCTAGGAGAAGCTAGACTCACCACACCTGATTCAGCTAACTAATCTATCTAGGAAAATCTAGACCCACAGCTCCAACAGACCTGATTCAGCTAACTAATCTATCTAGGAGAAGCTAGACCCCCCACACCTGATTCAGCTAACTAATCTATATAGGAGAAGCTAGACCCACCACACCTGATTCAGCTAGCTAATCTATCTAGGAGAAGCTAGACCCACAGCTCCAACACACCTGACTCAGCTAACTAATCTATCTAGGAGAAGATAGATCCACAGCTCCAACAGACCTGATTCAGCTAACTAATCTATCTAGGAGAAGCTAGACCCACCACACCTGATTCAGCTAACTAATCTATCTAGGAGAAGCTAGACCCACCACACCTGATTCAGCTAGCTAATCTATCTAGGAGAAGCTAGACCCACCACACCTGATTCAGCTAGCTAATCTACCTAGGATAAGCTAGACCCACAGCTCCAACAGACCAGATTCAGCTAACTAATCTATCTAGGAGAAGCTAGACCCACCACACCTGATTCAGCTAGCTAATCTATCTAGGAGAAGCTAGACCCACCACACCTGAGTCAGCTAGCTAATCTATCTAGGAGAAGCTAGACCCACCACACCTGATTCAGCTAGCTAATCTATCTAGGAGAAGCTAGACCCACAGCTCCAACACACCTGACTCAGCTAGCTAATCTATCTAGGAGAAGCTAGACCCACAGCTCCAACAGACCTGATTCAGATAACTAATCTACCTAGGATAAACTAGACCCACAGCTCCAACAGACCTGATTCAGCTAACTAATCTATCTAGGAGAAGCTAGACCCACCACACCTGATTCAGCTAGCTAATCTATCTAGGAGAAGATAGACCCACAGCTCCAACAGACCTGATTCAGCTAACTAATCTATCTAGGAGAAGCTAGACCCACCACACCTGATTCAGCTAACTAATCTATCTAGGAGAAGCTAGACCCACCACACCTGATTCAGCTAGCTAATCTATCTAGGAGAAGCTAGACCCACAGCTCCAACACACCTGACTCAGCTAGCTAATCTATCTAGGAGAAGCTAGACCCACAGCTCCAACAGACCTGATTCAGATAACTAATCTACCTAGGATAAGCTAGACCCACAGCTCCAACAGACCTGATTCAGCTAACTAATCTATCTAGGAGAAGCTAGACCCACCACACCTGATTCAGCTAGCTAATCTATCTAGGAGAAGCTAGACCCACAGCTCCAACAGACCTGATTCAGCTAACTAATCTATCTAGGAGAAGCTAGACCCACCACACCTGATTCAGCTAACTAATCTATCTAGGAGAAGCTGGACCCACTACACCTGATTCAGCTAGCTAATCTATCTAGGAGAAGCTAGACCCACAGCTCCAACAGACCTGATTCAGATAACTAATCTATCTAGGAGAAGCTAGACCCACCACACCTGAGTCAGCTAGCTAATCTATCTAGGAGAAGCTAGACCCACCACACCTGATTCAGCTAGCTAATCTATCTAGGAGAAGCTAGACCCACAGCTCCAACACACCTGACTCAGCTAGCTAATCTATCTAGGAGAAGCTAGACCCACAGCTCCAACAGACCTGATTCAGATAACTAATCTACCTAGGATAAGCTAGACCCACAGCTCCAACAGACCTGATTCAGCTAACTAATCTATCTAGGAGAAGCTAGACCCACCACACCTGATTCAGCTAGCTAATCTATCTAGGAGAAGATAGACCCACAGCTCCAACAGACCTGATTCAGCTAACTAATCTATCTAGGAGAAGCTAGACCCACCACACCTGATTCAGCTAACTAATCTATCTAGGAGAAGCTAGACCCACCACACCTGATTCAGCTAGCTAATCTATCTAGGAGAAGCTAGACCCACAGCTCCAACACACCTGACTCAGCTAGCTAATCTATCTAGGAGAAGCTAGACTCACCACACCTGATTCAGCTAACTAATCTATCTAGGAAAATCTAGACCCACAGCTCCAACAGACCTGATTCAGCTAACTAATCTATCTAGGAGAAGCTAGACCCCCCACACCTGATTCAGCTAACTAATCTATCTAGGAGAAGCTAGACCCCCCACACCTGATTCAGCTAACTAATCTATATAGGAGAAGCTAGACCCACCACACCTGATTCAGCTAGCTAATCTATCTAGGAGAAGCTAGACCCACAGCTCCAACACACCTGACTCAGCTAACTAATCTATCTAGGAGAAGATAGATCCACAGCTCCAACAGACCTGATTCAGCTAACTAATCTATCTAGGAGAAGCTAGACCCACCACACCTGATTCAGCTAACTAATCTATCTAGGAGAAGCTAGACCCACCACACCTGATTCAGCTAGCTAATCTATCTAGGAGAAGCTAGACCCACCACACCTGATTCAGCTAGCTAATCTACCTAGGATAAGCTAGACCCACAGCTCCAACAGACCAGATTCAGCTAACTAATCTATCTAGGAGAAGCTAGACCCACCACACCTGATTCAGCTAGCTAATCTATCTAGGAGAAGCTAGACCCACCACACCTGAGTCAGCTAGCTAATCTATCTAGGAGAAGCTAGACCCACCACACCTGATTCAGCTAGCTAATCTATCTAGGAGAAGCTAGACCCACAGCTCCAACACACCTGACTCAGCTAGCTAATCTATCTAGGAGAAGCTAGACCCACAGCTCCAACAGACCTGATTCAGATAACTAATCTACCTAGGATAAGCTAGACCCACAGCTCCAACAGACCTGATTCAGCTAACTAATCTATCTAGGAGAAGCTAGACCCACCACACCTGATTCAGCTAGCTAATCTATCTAGGAGAAGATAGACCCACAGCTCCAACAGACCTGATTCAGCTAACTAATCTATCTAGGAGAAGCTAGACCCACCACACCTGATTCAGCTAACTAATCTATCTAGGAGAAGCTAGACCCACCACACCTGATTCAGCTAGCTAATCTATCTAGGAGAAGCTAGACCCACAGCTCCAACAGACTTGATTCAGCTAACTAATCTATCTAGGAGAAGCTAGACCCCCCACACCTGATTCAGATAACTAATCTATCTAGGCCTGGCCTGCTGAGCAGGAACGGAGCAAGAGCCTGAACGCCCAGATCTCTGGCTCTTCAGGGGGAAGAGAAGTCTCTTACCTTTTGGCCGGGGGTTTGGGGCTGGAGGGCTCAGCGATGGACAGGTCAGAGGAAGAGGTGCTGGCGAAAACCTGTTTTCGGTTGTCAGGGGAGATCCAGGCCTCCAACTTCCGGTTCTGTTTGCCGTAGGTCTTCATGAACAACGGGCGGCCTGCTCGGTTCATCTTTACTCTTTTTTTTTTCACCAACAAGAAGATCGGGAACCGACTGTCAAATGACAAAATAATGGTGATATGGGGCGTATTCGTTACGTACACCGTTGACCGTTAAAGAACCAAACGGAAGCAAAACGAGGGTTTTTTATTGGACAAATTCAGGGAGGCGCCTTCCTGTTTCGTTCCGTACGCTTCCGTTTAATAAACGTTTTACAACAGAATTGGCGTAATGAATACGCCCCAGTTGACATATTGGGACTAAAACGTTAGTTTATATCCTCTATGCTTCCGTTTTTCTCAATTCTATGTAACGTTAGTTAACGACAGGAAAATAACATATAAAAATAAAAGTGGCATCTTTACATTGTGATTTGTTTTTTACTATGACTAGTCAGCTTAACTATAATACCTAAAAACAGTCAACAATAGATAGATACATCGGTTTAATTAACTACTTTTTTGTTTTGTTGTTGTTGTTGACAGAGTAACGTTACAATGTTTATCTTCCACCCGCCGTTACTGTCGTGACAGTAAACTCGGTTATCGTCCACAATCTGACAAAATACTCACCGAACTCAAACATTACCGTGGTAACCGTCTCTATCCGTTATCACACCTTTTTATATTTTTTGATTTAAAGCTAAAAAAAATAATTTATTTAGTTACGGGATGAAATATAATACTTTATTCCGTTTTCAACAACAGCTCAGGATAGAGTCCCGCTCCCCGGTTCAAACGACACGACGCTTTCTCATTGGTCAAAACTCCACCGGATGTGAGGTAGTCTAAATATAATCAAGGTTAGAAGCACTTCCTCAAACAGCGCCGCCTATCGGGACGGAAGGTGCGTCGAAAACTTAATGTGGACAATATAAATATATTATATATAAATCTATTTTCAGGACATAATTTTTATAAAAATTAAAAAATGGATACCTCGATATCAATATATAAGTCTTTGTATTTCAATAATGTTTTTTAGTTTCAAGCAGAATCGTTGTCACTCGTTGTGGAAGGTTGAACTGTAACCAAGGAAACCACCAGTGGGTTCCCATTTGAGCCAGTACAGCAAAATATATTTATTTAGTATATGTCAAAATTAAAAGCAAATTTTATTTGTCACGTACACACATTTTGCAAAAGTTTTCGTGGGTGTGGCAAAAATTCAACAGTGCAGTAATACCTAACAAAACAATACACGCACCCCCCCCCCAAATCGAGATATGAGGGCGAGCAATGTCAGAGTTCAGAATATAAACATATACATATGTATATGATGGTGTGTATAGACATTATGGACTTTATATGAATAGAGAAGAAGAGGACAGTAGGAGTTATATAGGATGAACTAGAATACAGTATATACATATGAAGTGGACAGCAGTAGTTATATAGGATGAACCATGACTAGAATACAGTATATATGAAGTGGACAGCAGTAGTTATATAGGATGAACCATGACTAGAATACAGTATATACATATGAAGTGGACAGCAGTAGTTATATAGGATGAACCATGACTAGAATACAGTATATACATATGAAGTGGACAGCAGTAGTTATATAGGATGAACCATGACTAGAATACAGTATATACATATGAAGTGGACAGCAGTAGTTATATAGGATGAACCATGACTAGAATACAGTATATATGAAGTGGACAGCAGTAGTTATATAGGATGAACCATGACTAGAATACAG
>NW_025746217.1:0-10000 GCF_021184085.1 Oncorhynchus gorbuscha | reverse complement strand
CTACTACAGACTACTACAGACTACTACTGACTACTATAGACTACCATAGACTACTACAGACTACTACTGACTACTACTACTGACTACTACAGACTACTACTGACTACTACTACTGACTACTACTACTGACTACCGTAGACTACTACTGACTACTACTACTGACTACTACAGACTACTACAGACTACTACTACTGACTACTACTGACTACTACTACTGACTACTACAGACTACTACTGGCTACTATAGACTACTACAGACTATAGACTACTATAGACTACTAAAGACTACTAAAGACTGCTATAGACTACTACTGACTACTACTACTGACTACCATAGACTACTACTGACTACTACTGACTACTATAGATCACTATAGACTACTACTACAGACTACTACTGACTACTACAGACTACTACTGACTACTACAGACTACTACTGACTACTACAGACTACTACAGACTACTACTACTGACTACTACAGACTACTACGGACTACTATAGACTACTACTGACTACTACTAACTACTACTGACTACTACAGGCTACTACTGACTACTACAGACTACTACAGACTACTAAAGACTACTATAGACTACTACAGACTACTACTGACTACTGCTGACTACTATCCTTCCTGTTTGGCCCTGTCCGGGGGTGTCCTCGGATGGGGCCACAGTGTCTCCTGACCCCTCCTGTCTCAGCCTCCAGTATTTATGCTGCAGTAGTTTATGTGTCGGGGGGCTAGGGTCAGTTTGTTTATCTGGAGTACTTCTCCTGTCCTATTCGGTGTCCTGTGTAAATCTAAGTGTGCGTTCTCTAATTCTCTCCTTCTCTCTTTCTTTCTCTCTCTCGGAGGACCTGAGCCCTAGAACCATGCCCCAGGACTACCTGACATGATGACTCCTTGCTGTCCCCAGTCCACCTGGCCATGCTGCTGCTCCAGTTTCAACTGGCCTGGGCCCTAGGACCATGTCCCAGGACTACCTGACATGAGGACTCCTTGCTGTCCCCAGTCCACCTGGCCATGCTCCTGCTCCAGTTTCAACTGTTCTGCCTTACTATTATTCAACCATGCTGGTCATTTATGAACATTTGAACATCTTGACGTTCTGTTATAATCTCCACCCGGCACAGCCAGAAGAGGACTGGCCACCCCACATATGCTCTCTCTAATTCTCTCTTTCTTTCTCTCTCTCGGAGGACCTGAGCCCTAGGACCGTGCCCCAGGACTACCTGACATGATGGCTCCTTGCTGTCCCCAGTCCACCTGACTGTGCTGCTGCTCCAGTTTCAACTGTTCTGCCTTATTATTATTTGACCATGCTGGTCATTTATGAACATTTGAACATCTTGGTCATGTTCTGTTATAATCTCTACCCGGCACAGCCAGAAGAGGACTGGCCACCCCACATAGCCCGGTTCCTCTCTAGGTTTCTTCCTAGGTTTTGGCCTTTCTAGGGAGTTTTTCCTAGCCACCGTGCTTTTACACCTGCATTGTTTGCTGTTTGGGGTTTTAGGCTGGGTTTCTGTACAGCACTTTGAGATATCAGCTGATGTACGAAGGGCTATATAAATAAATTTGATTTGATTTGATTTTGATACTACTACTACTACTGACTACTACTACTGACTACTACTGACTACTACTGACTAATACTGACTACTACTGACTAATACTGACTACTATAGACTACTATAGACTACTACTGACTACTACTACTGACTACTACTGACTACTACTACTGACTACTACTGACTACTACTGACTAATACTGACTACTATAGATTACTATAGACTACTACATACTACTAGACTACTATAGAATACTACAGACTACTATAGACTATTATAGACCACTAAAGACTACTATAGACTACTACAGACTACTATAGACTACTACATACTACTATAAACTACTACAGACTACTATAGACTACTACAGACTACTATAGACTACTACAGACTACTATAGACTACTACAGACTACTATAGACTACTATAGACTAATACAGACTGCATCACAGCAGACCGTGATGAGAGAATGATGAACTCACCACCGGTATGCTACAGACTACTAAAGACTACTATAGACTACTACAGACTACTATAGACTGCTATATACTACTACAGACTACTATAGACTACTACAGATCTGCTACAGATCTACTACAGACTACTATGGACTACTACAGACTACTACAGACTGCATCACAGCAGACCGTGATGAGAGAATGATGAACTCACCACCGGTATGCTACAGACTACTAAAGACTACTATAGACTACTACAGACTACTATAGACTGCTATATACTACTACAGACTACTATAGACTACTACAGATCTGCTACAGATCTACTACAGACTACTATGGACTACTACAGACTACTACAGACTGCATCACAGCAGACCGTGATGAGAGAATGATGAACTCACCACCGGTATGCGTAACACTTTGGCCAAGGGGACACGTTTTATAGCCACCTACAGAGAATTACACACACACACACACACACACACACACACACACACACACACACACACACACACACACACACACACACACACACACACACACACACACACACACACACACACACACACACACACACACACACAATCATTGACTAATAATACTGTAACTCCAATGGACAAAACAAGTGTGTGTGTGTGTGTGTATATATGTGTGTGTGTGTGTGTGTGTGTGTGTGTGTGTGTGTGTGTGTGTGTGTGTGTGTGTGTGTGTGTGTGTGTGTGTGTGTGTGTGTGTGTGTGTGTGTGTGTTTATTGAACCCTTCTCACAGGTAGGTTGTCTTCTCTGCGGTACCCAGCGTAGACGATCCCGTAGCCTCCGCCTCCCAGACAACCCAGCTGAACAAACCTCTCTGCAACTGGATCACGACTTGGCTCTCTACTGTTGCATTGTGGGGGCTGTAACGTGTCGATCCGCGTGGTGCTACTCTCTAAGGACAGATTCCCCTCCTCCTCTTCCTTATGACTCCTCCCCCTCCTCTTCCTCTCTCCTCTTCCTCCCGTACTCCTCTCGGAGCTCTTCCTCCTCCTCTTCCTCTCTCCTCTTCCTCCCGTACTCTCGAGCTCTTCCTGTTCCTCCGCCTCCTCTCTGCTCTCTCATCCCTCAGGGTGAGTCGGCTGAGTCCTCGTTCGCCCCTCCCTCATTGGCCAGAGGGCTGGTGTGGGTGCCTGAGGGAGGTAATTAAAGATGCAGTCCGGGATCTTAAGCACTTCAGAACATATTGTACGTATATTACAATTTGTAACATATCATACGAATTGCAAAAAAACAATTATAATTGCCAGACGTAACTATCGACGGATTACGTAGTGCACCATTTTCGGTAACCCAGTTTTGCAAAACTACTTTCTGAAATTAAACAAAAGTTCTGGAGCTTCACTTTAAGTTAAAACGTGTTCAGTTCAGATGATAAAAATACACCCCCAACAACAGAATGGTGTGGATATACCCCCCCAACAACAGAATGGTGTGGATATACCCCCCAACAACAGAATGGTGTGGATATACCCCCAACAACAGAATGGTGTGGATATACCCCCCAACAACAGAATGGTGTGGATATACCTAACAACAGAATGGTGTGGATATACCCCCAACAACAGAATGGTGTGGATATACCCCCCTGGTGTGGATATACCAACAACAGAACATACAGAATGGTGTGGATATACCCCCCCAACAACAGAATGGTGTGGATATAAACCAGAATGGTGTGGATATACCCCCTCCAACAACAGAATGGTGTGGATATACCCCCAACAACAGAATGGTGTGGATATACCCCCAACAACAGAATGGTGTGGATATACCCCTACCTAACAACATAATGGTATACCCCCAACAACAGTGGATATACCCCCCACTGAACAGAATGGTGTGATATACCCCCCTAAAACTGGTGTGGATATACCCCCCCCCAACACTGGTGTGGATATACCCCTACTAACAACAGAATGGTGTGGATATACGACTGGACTACTGTGACTACTACCCTAACTATACTACTAATGGTGTGGATATACTAACAACAGAATGGTGTGGATATACTAACAACAGAATGGTGTGGATATACTACTAACAGAATTCCTAACAACAGAATGGTGTGGATAACCCCCTGACTACAACAGAATATATACCAACTATATGACTATACCCCCTACTACAGACTGGTGTGACTACTATATACTACAACAGAGTGGTGTGGATATACCCCCTCCTCCTACGTGGATATAACTCCTCTCTACTGGTGTAATATACCCCCTAACTCAGACTGGTGTATATACTGACCAACAACAGAATGCGTATATACTCCTCTATGGGACTATATTTACTGGATACCTCTCTACTACTACTTCTAAAGACTATACCCTACAACAGACTACTGTGGACTCCACAGACTCTATATCCAGCCACTACTACAGACTGCTATATAGAATACCCTCAACTCACAGAATTGTGAGAATCCCCCCCACACACACAGAATGGTGTGGATCCCACACACACACACACACACACAACAACAGACACATATACCCCTGGTGTTTTCTCCCCTCATGGTGTGGATATACCAACAACAGAATGGTGTGGATATACCCCCCAACAACAGAATGGTGTGGATATACCATAACAACAGAATGGTGTGAGTATATACCCCCACAACAACAGAATGGTGTGGCATATACCCCCTCCGCCTCCCAACAACAGAATGGTGTGGATATAACCCCCAACAACAGAATGGTGTGTACTACTGACAACAACAGGCTGCAACTGGATCATATATACGAGTACTATTCCCCCCAACAACAGAATGGTGTGGATAAATGGTGTGGATATACCCCCCAACAACAATTCTATATGTAATTCCCCCAACAACAGAATGGTGTGGATATACCCCCTCCTCTTCCTCTCTACTACCCCCGTACTCCTCTGGTAACATATACCCCCAACAACAGAATCTACTCATCCAACAGAATGGTGTGGAACCCCCCCAACAACAGAATAAATGGTGTGGATATACCTCAGAATGGTGTGGATATACCCCCAACTAAAATGGTGTGGATATACCACTAATTCTACATGTAATGGTGTGGATATCTAATTACGTATATACCCCCCCTACATATAATTTGCATATACTAATTAACAACAGTGGTCTATATCTACCCCAACAACAGAATGGTGTGGATATACCAGAATGGTGATATACCTATGGTATAATTCTATGTGGATAACCCCCCCCAACAACATGTATCTGTGGATATACCCCTCTATATACTAACATGGTGTGGATATACCCCCCAACAACAGAATGGTGTGGATATACCCCCCAACAACAGAAGATATACCCAACAACAGAATGGTGTGGATATACCCCAACAACAGAGCTACAACAGACTGTGTAATACCCCCTCCAACAACAGAGTGGTATAATTGCCAACAACAGAATGGTGTCATCCCCATGTGGTGTGGATATACCCCAGAATGGTGTGGATAAAACCATGGTGTGGACAGTGGTGTGGATATACCCCCCCCAACAACAGAATTGTGGATATACTAACAACAGAATGGTGTGGATATACCCCCAACAACAGAATGGTGTGGATATACCCCCTCCAACAACAGAATGGTGTGGATATATGGTGTGGATATACCCCCCCAACAACAGAATGGTGTGGATATACCCCCCAACAACAGAATGGTGTGGATATACCCCCAACAACAGAATGGTGTGGATATACCCCCTCCAACAACAGATGGTGTGGATATACCCCCAAAACAGATATATTCAACAGAATGGTGTGATATACCCCCAACAACAGAATGGTGTCTATACCCCCCCCAACAACAGAATGGTGTATATAATTCTCAATATACATTCTGTGGATATACCCCCCCCCAACAACAGAATGGTGTGGATATAAAAACAGAATATGGACTTCAACAGAATGGTGTGGATATACCCCCAACAACAGAATGGTGTGGATATACCCCCTCCAACAACAGATTGTGGATATACCCCCAACAACAGAATGGTGTGGATATACCCCCCAACAACAGAATGGTGTGGATATACCCCAGGGAGAATGGTGTGATATACCCCCCAACAACAGAATGGTGTGGATATATAACAACAGAATGGTGTGGATATACCCCCCAACAACAGAATGGTGTGGATATACCCCCCCAACAACAGAATGGTGTGGATATACCCCCCAACAACAGAATGGTGTGGATATCTGGTGTGGATATACCCCCCCCCCCCAACAACAGAATGGTGTGGATATACCCCCCCAACAACAGAATGGTGTGGATATACCATACCCCCCCAACAACAGAATGGTGTGGATATACCCCCCCAACAACAGAATGGTGTGGATATACCCCCCAACAACAGAATGGTGTGGATATACCCCCAACAACAGAATGGTGTGGATATACCCCCCTCCAACAACAGAATGGTGTGGATATACCCCCCCAACAACAGAATGGTGTGGATATACCCCCCAACAACAGAATGGTGTGGATATACCCCTCCAACAACAGAATGGTGTGGATATACCCCCCAATAACAGAATGGTGTGGATATACCCCCCTCCAACAACATAATGGTGTGGATATACCCCCAACAACAGAATGGTGTGGATATACCCCCCAAAACAGAAATAACAACAGAGTGTGTGGATATACCCCCCCAACAACAGAATGGTGTGGATATACGTGGATATGTGTAATTCTATATATAATTCTATATGTATAATTCTATGTAATTCTATGTGTAATTCTATATATAATTCTATATAATTCTATGTATAATTCTATGTAATTCTATATAATTCTATGTGTAATTCTATATATAATTCTATATAATTCTATGTAATTCTATATATAATTCTATATAAATTCTATATAATTCTAATTCTATATATAATTCTATGTGTAATTCTATATATAATTCTATGTATAATAATTCTTTGTAATTCTATATATAATTCTATGTATAACTACTATGTAATTAATTCTATATATAATTCTATGTGTATAATATAATTCTATGTAAATCTATATATAAACTCTATGTCTATGTATAATTCTATGTCTCTATGTAATTCTATATATAATTCTGTGTAATTCTACGAGTAATTCTATATATAATTCCATATATAATTCTGTGTAATTCTACGAGTAATTCTATATATAATTCCATATATAATTCTACGAGTAATTCTATATATAATTCCATATATAATTGTGTAATTCTACAAGTAATTCTATATATAATTCCATATATAATTGTGTAATTCTACGAATAATTCTATATATAATTCTGTGTAATTCTACATGTAATTCTATATATAATTCTATATATAATTCTGTATATAATTCTGTATGTAATTCTATGAGTATCATACTCACCTAGATCCTTCCCTAATGTAATTGTACATGGAATTGTACGAGTAATTCTACATGTAATTCTACAAGTAATTCTATATGTAATTCTATACATAATTCTACATATAATTCTATATATTATTCTACATGTAATTCTACATGTAATTCTACGAGTAATTCTATATATAATTCTATATATAATTCTATGTGTAATTCTATATATAATTCTATATGTAATTCTACATGTAATTCTATGTGTAATTCTATATGTAATTCTACATATAATTCTATATATAATTCTGTATGTAATTCTATGAGTATCATACTCACCTAGATCCTTCCCTGTTGTGAGGGAGCGTACTGGTCTACATGCCATGGTAGCTAATCAGCTGGTGAAAATCACAGTGTTAATCACTAGATCATCACATTGATCGTTTCAGAGCTAAGTGTTTGCAGACATACAGACAGAGGCTGTCATGGGCCCATGGTAAGTAGAGAGGTAACCCTCCGCTAGCCAGGTCTCTCTGTCCGGTGAAAGTATCCTACAGAAGAACTCCGTGGAATGAAGCCGTGTGACCTGTAGAATGCGTGATGTGATGATGTCACAAGAGAGATAGAACCCGCCCGACGACGCTCTCCTCATTGTGACGTCATAATAGCGCCTGGAGACCGGAGAGGACTTGGTGGGATGTTCTCACTAGGCTACCCGGGGTGGGCAGGTAGTTTAGTGGTTAGAGCGTTGGACTAGAAACCGAAAGGAATACCTAGGATAGGTTAAGTAATCCCTCTCACCCCACCCCCCCTAAGTTTTAGATGCACTATTGTTAAGTGACTGTCCCACTGGATGTCATAAGGTGAATGCACCAATTTGTAAGTCGCTCTGGATAAGAGCGTCTGCTAAATGACTTAAATGTAAATGTAAGATCGAATCCCTGAGCTGACAAAGTAAAAAAATATATACTTTGTTCTGCCCCTAGTTAAACCCACTGTTTAACTGTTTAATTGTGAATGAAAATTTGTTCTTAACTTACTTCGCCTAGTTAAATAAAGGTTAAATAAAGGTTAAATAAAGGTTAAATAAAGGTTAAATAAAGGTTAAATAAATAAATAATGAATGATGCAGAAGTGACAAACTGATTGGAGAACTTTGTTCATCACCCAATTACATTCCATTACTCTCTGTGTCAGATCCTGGTTGAATGAAACAGACGGAGGCCCAGCTGGTCAAAAAGGTTTATTCACGGAATGTTCTGGAGTCAAGACAAAACAATTCATTTATACTGACTTCTCACGCCAACACACGCACACACACGCACGCACACGCACACACACACACACACACATACGCACACACACACACACACACACACATACGCACACACATACATACACACACATACATACACACACACACATACACACAAACATACACACAAACATACACACACACACATATACGCACACACAAACATACACACACACATACGCACACACACATACACACACACATACACACACACACACACACACACACACACATACACACACACGTCCTGCTCCGCACACTGTCTGTCTCACTACCCAGCCGACAGAGATAGTGACCTTGTCCTGTCTGTCTCACTACCCAGCCGACAGAGATAGTGACCTTGTCCTGTCTGTCTCACTACCCAGCCGACAGAGATAGTGACCTTGTCCTGTCTGTCTCACTACCCAGCCGACAGAGATAGTGACCTTGTCCTGTCTGTCTCACTACCCAGCCGACAGAGATAGTGACCTTGTCCTGTCTGTCTCACTACCCAGCCGACAGAGATAGTGACCTTGTCCTGTCTGTCTCACTACCCAGCCGACAGAGATAGTGACCTTGTCCTGTCTGTCTCACTACCCAGCCGACAGAGATAGTGACCTTGTCCTGTCTGTCTCACTACCCAGCCAACAGAGATAGTGACCTTGTCCTGTCACTGTCTGCCGACAGAGATAGTGACTGTCTGTCTGTCACTACCCAGCCGACAGAGATAGTGACCTTGTCCTGTCTGTCTCACTACCCAGCCGACAGAGATAGTGACCTTGTCCTGTCTGTCTCACTACCCAGCCGACAGAGATAGTGACCTTGTCCTGTCTGTCTCACTACCCAGCCGACAGAGATAGTGACCTTGTCCTGTCTGTCTCACTACCCAGCCGACAGAGATAGTGACCTTGTCCTGTCTGTCTCACTACCCAGCCGACAGAGATAGTGACCTTGTCCTGTCTGTCTCACTACCCAGCCGACAGAGATAGTGACCTTGTCCTGTCTGTCTCACTACCCAGCCGACAGAGATAGTGACCTTGTCCTGTCTGTCTCACTACCCAGCCGACAGAGATAGTGACCTTGTCCTGTCTGTCTCACTACCCAGCCGACAGAGATAGTGACCTTGTCCTGTCTGTCTCACTACCCAGCCGACAGAGATAGTGACCTTGTCCTGTCTGTCTCACTACCCAGCCGACAGAGATAGTGACCTTGTCCTGTCTGTCTCACTACCCAGCCAACAGAGATAGTGACCTTGTCCTGTCTGTCTCACTACCCAGCCGACAGAGATAGT